>NW_008345000.1:1522873-1554838 GCF_000622305.1 Nannospalax galili
AAGAGGCTGTCAGATCCCCTGGAACTGAAGTTACGGACAGTTGTTAGCTGCCATGTGGGTGCTGGGATTTGAACCCAGGTCTTCTGCAAGAACAGTGTTCTTAACCACTGAGCCATCTCTCCAGCCCTGAAGTAACTTATTTTTAAGGTGAAAAGAAAAAGGAGCCCCTGGAGGTGGCCCTGTCCATATCTATTATGAATGTAGATCGTCTGGAATTTGCGGTCTCTACAACCATGGCAGGTTCTTAAGCATCGCACACTTAAATGTATAGCACAAAGAGTTCCCTCTGGGAGGTCCCCTGTACATTCTGTCAGCTGACTGTTGTGTGGGGAAGTAGTGACCAAGGTATGCTTGTGAAAATCTGCTTAAGCAGACCTGAGAGCCAACCTGGCCAACCTGTAAGGAAGAAAGCACATTTGCATTTTATGAACCCTGCTCTATTCTGTGTTAACAAGCATAGAGTTCTTTTGTTTCGTTTTGAGACAGGGCTTCACACTATGGCCCACAGTAGTCTGGAACTCACTCTATAGTCCAAGCTGGCCTTGAACTCACAGTAATCCTCTCTGGCCTTCTGAGAGCAGCTGGGATCAGTCACATGCCCTTCCCTCACCTGACTAAGCATGCACTCTGCCAGCTGCGGTGAGCATAGAGCTGTTGATTGTGACTTTCTTACTTCTTTCTAGGTGCTATTGCTAAGCTGTGTCTAAATAGAGGACGGAAGAGGAAATGCTAAAATACTGAAATAAATATGGCTGCATTGTTTCTTTCCCAAGAACTATTTGAGACTGAATGTCTTGTGTGTGTGTGTGTGTGTGTGTGTGTGTTTATACATGTAGCGGCCATAGGCCAACATTGAGTGTCTTTCTCAATTACCCTCCTCATTTTTTGAGACGAGATCTGTTACTGAACCTAGGACTTGCGGATTTATCTAGACTGACTGGCCAGGAAGTCCCAAGGATCCCCCGATTCTGCCTCACCAGTGCTGGGATTACAGGTGCGTACCACCATGCCTGGCTTTTCTATACAAGTGCCAAAGCCAGGTCCTCATGTTTGTGCAACAAGCATTTTATGAGCCAAGTCGTCTCCCCATTTCCCCCATCTTTTTTTATGGAAGGTAATTTCTGTGACAAAAGGTACACTAGACTGCCAGGTTGTCTGCTATCGAAGTGTGCCTAGAATAGCATCATTGGGGAAGTGAAGACAATTTGCCATGAAGGCTCCTTTAACTAGATTAGTTTTCTCCCAACACTATATTCATTTACATGAGGTACATTTTAGATGTGGCTTTAAACCAGCTCCTTATATATAGGATAACTTGGATTTTTGGAGTTGTGCGGCCCATGAGCACTGCCACATGGGGCTGTCTGCTGCCCGCCCCGGCTCTCGGGGTAGACTGTTCAACCTTGAGATGGCATGGAGAACCAGGCCAATGGCAGGGTGGGAACGTCTACTCTGACGTCACTGGCTCCCCTTCAACTTTTACTTATCAGGTAAAACAAATGTTTGCAGTGCCTACAGAAGGTCCTACCTCCAGCTTCTGACTTGGGACACTTTTGGTGCTGAGCCACAGTCACAGAATTTGAGAAATTTCTTGTTTTAAGACTCTTTCATCATGAACTTTTTAGGTAGCCATTCAAAGCACTAATATGTTTAATAACTAGAGTTTAGATGTAAGGAATTTGCTATCTAGGACATCAGTGACTAAGAACAATGAAGCTAGAAGTCTTCTAACATGACAGTATTCTTTTTAAAATTAATTTATTTTTATTTTATGTGTCTGAATGTTTTGCCTGCATATGTGTAAGTGCACCCATGTGTGTAGTGCCTACCGAGGCCAGAAGACGGTGATGGATGGAGTCCCTGGAACTGGAGTTACAGATGGCTCTTAGCCACTTTATGAGTGCTGGAAGCTGAACATAGGTTCTCTGCAAGAGTAACCAGTGCTCTTAACCACTGAGCCATCTCTCTATAGAGGCCCACATGACAGTATTCTAAATACCATCTTAAGTTTTGATTTTGTAGCTCCATGAGTGAGTAGATTGAACAAACAGTGCTGCTGATCTCTGCACTGGATGATTAAGTCTGTTTCTATAAGACTTCTTTACATCCCAGAGAAACCTTCCTCGGGAGGAAGGCTGATGTACAGAAAATTCTGTCCAAAATCTGGAATCTTTTCTAAAAGAAGTATTTGGAAGTCTTTCGGGGGGGGGCAACAAGCTGTTCTTTCTCTTGGTAATCAGATAAGTTTTCTGCTCAGTTTTGAAATATTAACTCCCTAAAACTAGCAAGAATGCATACCTGTATGTGTAATGGACACAATTTCAAGTTGCTTTGGTGTTTGCAGATTGTAACAGGAGCGTGTCGTCTACCAGCCTGGCACTCTGCCGCTTCGTCAAGCTTCCTTCCTAGTGAGGCAGATGGCTGTAGGTCAAATCATCTCATAAGTGAAAATATAAAGTGGGAGTTGTCCTATGAGGGGAAGGAGAGCATGCTATAGGAACATGGAGGTCGAGCTCAGATGTGAGAGTCAGGAAATGGCTTTCCCACCACATGGCCTTAGTTACCACTAGAAGACACCCAAGTCGGGAATGTGGGTAAGATCATAGTAGAAATAGCCCAATACGAGGTTCTGAGGTGACAGTTGGGAACGCAAGATACCCAGTGACTATGATGATGACGACAGTTCAGTTGGAACCTAAGGAGTGCTTAATCTTACAACATATGAAGACATTTGGATTTAGTCAAAAGAGCCTTGAGAAAATCACTTCATGTTGGTAATTTGAAATAGCAGTGGGTGAGTTTTAGAGTAAATATTGAAAGAAGGCCTGGTAGGACTTGGTTAGGGTTGGACCTGAGTAATGGACAGAGACTGAGGGTATCAAGGCTAAACTACATTCATCCAGCGGATGCTAGGTAAATGGAGTTACCATGCACTGAGACAGGCAGCTGAAGGGTTCATACCCATGGGAAGTGTCTTTCTCTATCATGGTGTTTGCCAGCCTCGTGTTCTGGTTTACTCATGCAGTGATTTATTGATTAGTTCAGTAAATACTGAGCCAGAGAAAAATGGCAAAGATGTTCATTATGTTATATGGAAGGGTTTTTTTTTTTCCAATCTGGTTTCTTTAATAGGGTGAGCTCCTCAGGGGCAGGGCCGTGTTTTAGTAATTCTCTGTCTTTGAAGTTTCGGTTTATGTTGCATTCTCAACAGTTACTGAAGGAGCGAGTGGGTGGGTGAAAGAGTCACCACTGTAGAACATTTTCATACCAAAGTGTAAGCACGTGAATAGCATGACGATGACAATGATGATGATGATGATGATGATGATGGAGTCTAAATCCTAAGGTACTTACTTTGCTACAGACAAGTGACTTAAGGTATTTTGTGTCTCATAATGCTCTACTGCTGTTTTAACTGAGTTTTAACCATAATTCCCTTAAAATAGATCAGTATTAGGATATTCAGAGATGAACACATGAACTATGAAAATGGGTTCCAAACTTTGTGAGACCTCCTTGGCAAAAACCAAAATCAGGATTAGCCGAGGCCTTAAACTGTATTATGGGATATATCACCGTTAAAAGAGAATAAAAAAAGCCAGAGTGGTGGCACACGCCTTTAATCCTGGCACTCGAGAGGCAGAGGCAGGCGGATCTCTGTGAGTTCAAGGCCAGCCTGGTCTACATAATGAGTTCCAGGACAGCTGGAGCTACAGGGAGACCCTGTCTCAAAAAGACAAAAAACAACAAAAAATAAAATAAAATGTTTTCTACATAGAAAAAGTAGTATGAAAATTTACTCTTTCACTACCTTGCTAAGAAGGTTTGTGGGAGGTTTGAGAATATAAAGCCTTTGTTTAGGGTGTCTAGGATAAATTATATGAAATTAGTATGTATGCTCTCATGCAGATGAAGACATCGATGGGATTCTGATTATTGGAAAAGGGTAAAAGAATTCAAGTTTGCTGGGGACCTACCACATGCTAACCTTTGACATGCCTGATCATATTTAAATCCTCACGATGCTACTGCAGTGGTAAATGATACTGCCTCCATTTTCAGAACTGCAAAGTCGTGAATTAGGTAATTGGCCAAGATTTATACCTAGTTCTGTTTGTACCAAAGCCATTGTTCCCATTCCCTGTCCAGGCTTTAGTTCTCTGTGTAGAGGAGTAAGAGAACGGAGGCTGCTAGGGCAAGATTGGTACATGCCTTAGAGGGCCATAGTGAGGACTACATGAGTGATACGTACAAAGCCTTCAGACACACCCTGGCCTAGTGTTCGCTCAGTGTGGCGGAAGAGCCGCACGAGTGTTTTATGTGCTTTGGGGGTTTTTGTTTTGTTTCCTCTGGGTGTTCTGAAACAGGGTCTCCCTGTAGCCCCAGCTGGCCTGGAACTCACTAAGTAGATGAGGCTGGTCTCAATCTTACAGCGATCCACCTGCCTCTGCCTCCCAAGTGCTGGGATTAAAGGTGTACACTGCCACACCTGTCATAATGTTCTTTCCTTTGATCCTAAGATTATCATGGTTTAAGGTGAATAAAGTCAAAGAAATTGCTCTAAATAAGCACAAAGTCAGGCAGACTTTAGCTGAAGTCCCAGGAGTACAGACCTGTATGAAGCAACAAAGGTCTCAGCCCCAAGGCCCCTTCCACAGAAAAGCCCTCCTCAATCCCCAGAGTAGGTTGAACCCCATGATCAAACCTCCTATTATTCCATAGTTGGAAAGGCTGAGTTAAAGATGGAGTAGAGGAGGAAAAGCCCATTTTAGCCACTGTGACCGGCCTGAGCCCATTTCAGTCACTGTGACCGGCCTGAGCCCATTTCAGTCACTGTGACTGGCCTGAGCAAATGGCCTGAGACATCAAAGAATGCAGTTTGTTCCTGAAACTGGAAGCCAGTGCGGTATGAGCACCAGGTGGAGAGAGTGGAAGGAGATTAAGACAGAGACTGACGGACCACAGCAACCGTAGAGGTGGTAGAGCCTTGAGTTGGTTGATAGTTTAGATGGCATAAAGTGTTCTAGAAGAAGAAAGGCCACAACCTATGCTCTTCCAACTCCAGAGCTCACTCGGGCCTTTGTGTGAAGAACGTGTGTGTTGAGGACCGTGGGGAAGGCAGCAAGAGGGGTCAGGGAGAGCATGGGGGAGGGCTGCTTGCATAAGCAGAAAGAGGTGCGCCAAGTTGAGAACTGTTTCAGTTCCATGTAAAATCATCCAGACTTTGTAAAGGACTGGGTGTTGGTAATAAACAAGTAGACCCTGCTTCTGGCTTGAATAGCTTCAGAAATGTGGTGGCAGTCTTTGAGTAGCTTGCAGGGAGGAAGAGGGTTATCTTAGACATGTGAAATTTAAGCTTTGAGATATACAGGTCTCAGGACTCTAGTCACGTGGAAGTGCAGCTCCAAGGAGAAGCCTAAGCTAAAGGTTTAGCTTTGGGAGTCTTTGGAATATTAGTAAGTCAAGGAAACAGAACAAGCAGGAGGGAGGGAGGACCGGAGGTAGTTGACATAGTCCCAATTTAGTATGGGAATTGGCCTATGTGATAACAAGGACAGTCTGCCATCCACAAGGTGGAAACCAGGGAAGCTGACAGAATAATTCTGGGGCTTCAGGCCCTCAGAAGCAGGCAGTTATTGAAATAAGTTCCTGGATCTGAAGGCCTGTGAACTGAAACTCTGATGCTGAAGGTTGTTCAGGTAAAGGAGAGAAAGGCTTTGCTCTAGTGCGATGCTCAGTGCAAAGGCTTAGGATGACAACCACTAGTGAAGAACGTCTTTATTGGCTCTACTGGTTCAAGCATTAATGTTTTCCAGAAACACCTTCACAGATACTCCCTGTGACAGGGATGTCTTACCAGAATTCTGACCATCCCTTAGCTCCATCAAATTCACAGTGTCTTGAAAGTAGACAGAACAGGGTGTAGGATACCTTTAGCAAATCAAACAACCAAACTTAAAACAAAACGTTGTAAAAAGACAAGCCTATGATAAGCAACAGCAACGTCATCCATTCACAGAAGTTTTGAAGAATTCGTAGAAGTGAGAAAGGAGATGGGGTCGGGGAAGGAAGTGGGATTCAGAAATTGAGAAAGGGACCAGGCACCAGGGGAGGTGTGCTTTCTCTAGGGGATGCTGGGTAGTAGGCCAGATTCCATCAACATATTCAAAGAAGAAGCAGGCATCATGGGTAACCAGTGCTAGTGTTCACCAAAGAGCCTCACTTTGGGCATGATGGTCTGCTTGGGCCACCATTTTGACCATAAGATAAAACTGTGATCTGGTCTGAAAAACAAAAGCAAAAACAAAACAAGCTAGTAAAACGGACTCTGTGGCAGGCATCAGGGCCACTGCAACAGAGAAAGAGGTGTAATGAGCAGGACTAGAAGCTCTGCCTCCAGGGGCAGCTGTGCCTGGGAGTGGGCCCTGCACGGTGCTCCTCACACCCAGAGTGCTCCTCACACTCAGAGTGCGCCTCACAGAGTGCTCCTCAATGCAGGGTGCTCCTCACACTCAAAAGTGCTCCTCACATGAAGGGTTCTCCTAGCAAGCAGGGCCTCCTCACTCAATACTCCTCATGCAGGCTGCAGATGAGCCACTCTCACAGACCGTAGAGGAGCAGCCAGCCGTGAACCGAGCCCACCATGCCATAAACCTGAGTACTGGCTGTCTACTGCCCAGCACATTCCTCCGCTCACAAAGATATACAGGCAACCTGGGGTTCCAGGAGCTTAAGGAACCAGCAGGTTGAAGAATGGAGACGGGCAAACGCCCCAGCGGAAACATGGAGCTTGGCGCAAAGTGACTCCTGGGGGTGCCAGATGGACAGCTTTAGTCAGAAAACACTGCGTCCATCAAATAACGCAGCAAAAAGGTGATATGACAAATGAGGGAGAATAAAGTGTCAGCTGAAATTAAGAACATTCCCAAGGGCATGATGGAAGCGTTAGCTCGGCTGAGAAAGAAAAGGCGCCACCTGAAGATACCTTGTTGCTCCCAGCCCGACGTTGAGAAATTATGCCTGAGTGTGGATCAGTAAGATGAAGAAATGAAGACACAGTTGCTACTTGATGCAAGTACAAAAGTTGGAACAACTTGGTGAACCCATTTTAAGTGGAAAATACCGTTAGAAGGGTTATTTAGCACTCCTAACCTGTGCTAGTCCGCTTTTCTTTACCTTATCAAAACACCTGAGATACTCAAGAGAGAAAAAAGTTTATCTGGGCTCGTAGTTCCTGACCTTTCATTTGCTTGGGTAGCACGTGGGCCTTTCAACATATAGGACTTCGAAGGACATTCAAGGCCCACACTGTGACGTGTACCCAGCATTTCAGCTTAGCAACACCATGTTCTGTGGAGGACTGTGCTCAGGACTGCATGGCTGAGACGGAGCCGGGGCTCCCTGCTGCCGCCTAGTGTCTCAAGGGAGCCTTACACAACCTGGGGGAAATCAAAATCCAAAGAGGTTCCCACTGAAGGGCATATGGATTTTGCATCATTTTACGTTAGAAATGTTATGAATTGAAAAGGAAGAAGTTTGAGGCTGGAGAGATGGCGCAGCGTTAAGAGCACTGACTGCTCTAGCAGAGGACCCAGGTTCGATTCCCAGCACCCATATGGCCGCTACGAACCATCCTTAACTCCCAGTTCCACAGGAATCCGACGCCCTCTCCCGACCTCCGCGGCATTGCACGACACGGGTACACTCACATACATGCAGGCAATACAGTCATAAACATAAAATAAAAATAATAAAATAGTTTTTAATTTTTTTTTTTTTTTAAAGAAAAAGAAGTTTACCATCTAGATCAAGAGGTCTGCGGCGGCTTTGGGAAAAACACAGGGGAAGCAGCGGCTTTGGAAAATAGCAGAATGTTTTTGTTCTGAAGAAAGCTCCATGTCTTTTGAATGAATTGGTCCTCAATGCACTGAATAAGATGGATTTTAAAAGCTAATTACACCTAGTTGCATCCTGATGAGACTTCAGATCACCATAAGGAGAAAAGTCTCTAAATCCTTCTTAAAATGATATTAGCTACAAAGAAATGAGAGCCAAACTCATCAGAAGAGGCTGAGGTCACGGGAGAAATGTCTTCAACATCTGAAGGGAAGATGATTGTGAAAATGGAGTTCAAACAATGAGATGTGAGAGCAAAATAAAGAGACTTTCCAACCTGAGACGATGCAGAAGGTGTGTTTACAAGGGTATACACATTGAGTGAGGGCGTCGGGTCAGGGTAACATTGTAGCGTGATGCAAAATGGGTTGAAGAAGGGACATACAGAGTTTGGAGGAGAAAGCCATTTGGAAAGGAAGAAAGTGTGGAAAACTTGCTTTCAAAGTTCTAGTACTCTAAGGTTACCTTTCACCTAGTGCGTAGTCAAATACACACTTGGTTTTAGGCGGCACACCGGTTCCATAATCACAGTGTTGTAAATGGTGAGTATTGAGTCATGTGGCTTTGCAGAACAGGGTGAAAATGTTATGATTCTCAACATTGCAGACATCATTAACTGCACCAATTAAGGCTGTGGGGGAGGAAGGGTAGAAGGAAGCGCCCTAACGTCCCTATTTTTCCTAGCTGCCAGTCTAGAGTGGGATCAAGTCAGAGATGTGTTAGTGAGTTATTTAAATTTAGGATGGCTAACTTTAACCGATGAACCCACAGCAGAAACCATGATTAGTAGGTGCTTCGTGGAAATGAGAGGGGGGAATGTGTGATGGGAAGGGGAGCCTCTGTGCTCCTGTGAGTTTCCACGAATCATCGGCATGGCTTCTGTCCTCTCTGGTAGCTTTTGCACTTCCTTTCTTGACTCTGGCAGTATGCACTTAAACCGTCTTGTATTAATTAATACATCGGTCCATTTTTATTGCTCTCGCTTAAAACGCGTGCATTCTTTGAAATTCTAAATACTGTCTTTCCTTAATTCTGGACAATTCTTGGCTGGTTTTCTTTCTATTTTATCTCTCTCTGTTCTCATAATTCTGTCATATTAGAATGAATGTGAGACTAGGTTTAAATTTCTTATCCCTCCCTCCTTGCCAATCTCTTCCTTCTCCTTTGCATCTTTATTTCTTTACCTCTGTGTTGCAATTTCAGTTATTTCTACAGATCTGTCTTCCACTTTCATAACTCTCCCTTTCCTTTTCTCTCCCTCTTTCAATGATAAACATTTTTATTCTTAGAATTACTCCTGCTGCTCTTCTATAAACTGTTTCCTTCTTTTGCGATCTGCCTATCTTATGAATGCTGCATCCTTGATTTGATCTTTTATTACAGCAACTTAAAAGTCTCTTTTACATTGCCACCCCGTTTGTGAGTCTCCTCCTTTCTTGGCCTCTTGACATTCCTACTGCTGAGTTTCAGGATGTATTTTGAACTTCTGTAACTCAGGGTTACCGGCTAATGTAATTGCCACATGTGAACTGCCTTCATGGGTGTCCTACTAGGGACTGTGGGGGCATTCCCATGGACCCGCCTCATACTTCTCACGGGTGTGCAGCCTCTGTGAGTTCTGAAGCAGTTTTCCAGTATGTCTGCTCACGATGTGTGCTAGAAACACTGCTTTCAAGTGCAATCGTGTTTCTCCCTGTACGATGGCTCAACAGTAGTGGACAAATCTAGTAAGCTTTTCAGAAAAAGTCTTTCAATACCATATAATGTTTTTATGGCATTTTAGAAAGCACAAAGCCAGCCAGTCCACCTCTATTCATTTTACAATTGAGAAAAATGAGATCCAAAAAATGTGAAGCAACTTACGCTGAGACCCAAGCGAAACATTAGAGACAGCCTCTCTCTGGTTAAAATACCTTGATGTAAATGTTGTTCAACGCCAATCTGAACGTAAATCTGCTGACTTCGGTTCAGTTGATGTGCCTATAAAGTGGCTTTCCATCCTTGATCCTGTCCCTATTATCAAGGCTCCTTCATGCCCAGTTCAATTAAGGCTTGAATGTTCTTTCCAGTTACTTCTAGTAGAGATACTGGGCAGATCTTCCTTTGTCAATGATTTAATTTTGTCCTCCCTCTCATTTTTAAAAGGGCATGCAGTCTGTTTACAAATACCTATACCCTCATGATGACTTTCTATGTCTCCCAGCAAGCATAAACAAGGTAGGGGATTCAAATTCAGTGATCCAACTTAAAGCAGACGATAATGATTTGTGTTCTGTTTTCAGAACGGAGTTCTGAACATTGACCCAAGGAAGCGCCTTGAGCTGAAGGTATAGTATATTATTTACACTGAAGGAGCTCTTGTGTGGACAAGAAAGTGCTGACGGGCCAAATGGATCCCATGGAACTGAGAAATGTCAACATGGAGCCCGACGAAGAGAGTAGCAGTGGAGAAAGTGTTCAAGACAGCTACACGGGGGTGGGCAGCTCCCAAAAGGCAGCCATGAGCAGGTACGGGGGGAGTCAAGCCACCAGGCTCTGTGCAAGAGAGACAGGCTCACAGACACGGAAAACCAGGGTCTTGTGGAAGGACTGGATTTATTGCAGATACATTTGAGATAACAATGTTGATGTTAATATAGCAAATCCCTGATCCTGAAATACAGTAGTAATGTCAGTCCTTTGTGGGACTGGCTGGAAACTGAGCTTGCCGGGGTCTCTGTCTTTACTACTAATGCAGCCTGTATTTCATCTGCATTCGCCTATTATTCCCTTTACCTTCTGGATGATTCTTTCTTGGGTTTTTCTTGCTTTGACTATACTTTGGATGTTGGCTGTGTCTCCAGGGTTTCCAGTATCCTCTGAGCAAGCTCATTCACAACTGTTATGGGGTCACCCACTAAATATACATCACGTTCTCAGCCCATTAAATCTTCCAACCCAGTTTCAGATCATTACATTGTCTGTGGACTGCACAATTCCACAGGACAGCTAAGGTGACTTAACTGCCTCATTTCAAATAAAAACATCTCATCTCATTCACACTGTCTTGGCAGGGCTGTAGGGGCATGTGGGGTAGAAGGCACTATTCTTCCTATAAGTAGTTTAGTGCGGTAAACGTCAGGGTTGCTGGACCAAAGAGGCCCTTGAGAGGTAAATAATGGCAATTTCCAAGTTGAATGACCTTGTGGGTGAGGTTGAACTCAGGGCACTGGAGTCTGCGGAGTAGCCACTTGATTTAGGGAATTATTTATCTTCTGTAGAATGGCAAACTAATACCTACATTTCTAAGGAAGAAATCAATGCATGGGATGTAGGTGATAGTCAAATCCTTTTTTTTTTTCTTTTTTTTTTTTTTTTTTTTTTTTTTTTTTTGTTATTTCTCTTCCACCTCATGACTTTGCTGATCCAATCCAGGTATGAGGGCCCTTTTGACTCGGAAGGGGATGTGCTCAGTTATAAGGTCTGCAGAGGGTGGCTGAGCCGAAGGAAGCACACTTGGGAGAGCAGTCCTGGACTGAACCGTTTGGCCCTCAAGAATCCACAGTGATGCTCTCAAGTTTGCACAACTTCTTAGCCACTCACAATGACAGCGCATGCATAAGACGTTATTTTGTGATTTTATATTTTGTTTTGTTTTGGGGACAGGGTCTTCCTGTAACCCCAGCTGGCCTGGAATTTGCTACTGGACATCAGGCTGGCCTCAGTTTCACAGGGATCTTCCTCCCTCTGCCTCTGGAGTGCTGGGATTAAAGGTATGTGCCACCCTGCCCAGAAATTTTATAGTTACTTTTTTTAGCCAGTGTGGTGGCGCACGCCTTTGATCCCAGCACTGGGGAGGCAGAGGCAGGCGGATCTCTGTGAATTCAAGGCTAGCCTGGTCTACATAGTGAGTTCCAAGACAGCTGGGGCTACAGGAAGACCCTGTCTCAAAAAGATGGGTTTTGTTTGTGTTTGGTTTGGACTAAACCAAATTTAAATTTTGCCTCTGCTTACAATTGCTTTTGCTGAATGTTTTCAATAGATGTTTGATTTGGTGTCAAACCATTGAACATGCTGGGACATGTCTCAGGTGTTTTGAATGGTCTTAGCCTGTTTTAAGCCTACACCTCATATCACACCCAAGTAAGAGCACACAAATGCCTCAGAAAAAGTAATGTTTACTTTCAAATTCTAAATTTTAAAAATCACTCGGGATGAGATTTTAATTTGTTGATTAAAGTAAAAACTAAACTATTAGACATTCCTGGGTGCAGACTGTACTTCAAGCAACACTTTCATTCTTAGAGTCTTTTGTCCCATTTTTATCCTGTCAGAGTTGATCAGGTCCTTGAAGAATACAGAAAGCTTTGTAGCTCTGTCTGTCATGCTCTATCTGTACTCTGTTCCTCTCTGTTCTTCAAGAGTCGCCCTGTCATGCCTCTTGCTCACCAGAGTACCTTCAAGATTAGCTCCTATTTAAAAGATAATTTGTGAGAATCTCCTGGAATAATTCTTGCTTCCATTTTATTTCTAAGGAATATTTTCATAAAATCCTCTCCCATTGTTTGGTCTTACTCTTGAATGCAAGAAATACCTTGGGAATTGCAATTTGTCTAATTAGAAAGTACTTTTAAGAAGCATGCAGAATTGAGCATTGAATAGAACCAAAAAAGCCTGTATCATATTTTGGGTAAAACTGTAATGATGGCAGTTGGTGTTGTTAGTCAAGCCTTTTGGAAATATGGCCGGCCCTCTGTCCGTAGCTCAGAGCTCCTGTATTGTGGCTGCTGTAGTTGGCCAACACAGGAAGGGGACAGCATCCTGTGCTGGTCAGGAAGTGGACAGCATCTATCAACCTGTGCAGCTTCTAGCCTGTGTCCAGGCAGACCATAATCACAGTGTTCATGAATCTTGTCCCTTTAAAGTTTAATTTCCCTACCAACTCCTTTACCAAGTTGCTGGGTTTCTTTAATAATATCCTCAGTTTTTCCATTATCAAATAATAGCAGAAGCACATTTTTCAGAGTCATTCACACACAGACACTAAACACACACACACACACACACACACACACACACACACGCACGCACACACATACAACCAAATACAACTTAGAGCTGCCATTCAACTACTTTGCAATAAGCAACATATGTGTAAAGGGCAGAAGGAGCTGAGTAAGAGGATGTGTCTGCTACGGGGCCCTGCTGGCACTGTGCGGTGCCAAGGATCACCACAGGCAGCCTGGCAGGAGAACACGTACTCCCTTTTCTACCCACAGGTGTCTCATCTTCAGAGCAGGACCATGAAAATTCCTCTCAGAGGGATATTTGGGGCAACAGAAGAGATGCATGTCTGGGTATCTAACAAATATTTTGGTTACATTAGTAAAATCAGAACTGGGGGTATGACTCGTGCAGAGCACTTGGCTGACAGAGGACCTGGGTTCAATCCTTGGTACCATAAGCAAAAATTAATTAATAAAATCATCTCACCACAGCACAGCAGTAGTTTAGAAAACTCAGGGCCATAGCTGGAGCCAAAATGGAGTCCAGTTAGTCTGCTTCTTGCATAGTTAATATGAAAAAAAGCATGAACGGTTTTTCAACTAAAAATATTCCCTTCCTTCATAATATCCACAGCCCCTCCCAAGGTCTATTTATACGGAATTCAATGATTGATCTGGAAAGAATTATGAAGGAAGAAAGTTCTAGATGTTTTCTCCCTTAAGTTAGCAGTTGGCCCCCCTGCTTCATTCAGTCTCTTAGACCTCTGAAACATAAATACAACGGATGGTGGCACTTAATGCGATGCTTTTTTTGTTATTTTTCTTCTGTGTGCCTGTTCAGTCAATTTGCTAATGAAGATGCTGAGAGTCAGAAATTCCTAACAAATGGATTTTTGGGGGAAAAGAAGCTGGCTGGTTACTCCGATGAGCATGTAAGTGGGCCTCTGCCTTTGGGCAGTAAACAGGACTGAGGGTGTCCCATCTACCTAGGTCTCAGTGGGAAAACAATGTGTTTGAAATTTTCCAGCCCTTGATCAGCACATTCTCTGTTTATTCAAGCCCTTACTGGAATAAGGGCTTGTTTTTCCTGTCTGCCATATGGCTGCATGAATCATTTATGAAATTTATTTGTTTTTTCAAGAAATCATTCTAACCTAAATGTAATCTGCAGTTATACATGCTTTCCTTCTTTATATTAATCCACCTGTATTTTTAATTTTTTCTGAGATCTATGTTGAAACCAAGCCCTACATTGCCTTCAAAATCACATGCTTTTATTGAAGTTCTGTGTACTAGCTCTTACTCACTATGATTTTATATTAGTCTTCGATTTGGGACTGTAATTTCTCCAGGTGAATATATAAAGACTAACCAAAGAAAAGATTGGTCCCTTCGAAACTGTTTGCTTACAGTGCATCCCTTTTTCTCCAAGCACCCCGGAACTACTTCGTTTGGAATGTCCTCATTCAACCTCAGTAATGCCATCATGGGCAGTGGGATCCTGGGCTTGTCCTACGCCATGGCCAACACAGGGATCGTTCTTTTTATGTAAGTGAACATACATGTCTGCATTTGGTCAGTCCATGCATAGCCTGATAGATGCTCTTTGTGAACAAGAACTTGAGAAAGTACTAGTAAATTCCTCTTCCATTTAGATAAATCTGACACCTGATAAATAAGAAATCAGTATGTGCTCACTCAGCCACCTCTAACCAAATGGCAGATGTTTCTGTGCTCGAGTACCCAAAATGTTAGAGCAACCCCTCCAAGCCACAGAAATAATTCCACAAAGTATTTCATTGCTTGATAGATACTTAATCTAGCATTCAGTAATCAAAATATCCTTCTCAAAAGCAAATCTAACTTTTTAATTTATTTGTTATTATTAATTATTGTTTTTCTGAGATAGGGTCTGGCCTCAGTCTCACAAAGATTTGTCTGCCTCAGCCTCCCAAATGCTGGGACTAAAGACCTGGGCAGCCATGTCCAGCTGCCATTTTCTTTTTTTTTAAAAAAATATGTCTTCATTTTTATGTACATGAGTGTTTTGCCTGAATGTATGTAGGTGCACCTATGTCATGCAGTACCCATGGAGACCATAAGAGGGTGTCAGATCCCCTAGAATTGGAGTTCCAGATGGCTGTTAGCCACTATGTGGATGCTGGAAACTGAGCCCACATCCTCTGCAAGATCAGCCAGTGCTCTTCACTGCTGAGCCATCTCTCTGGTTCCCAAATTTAGTTTTTAAATGTTCTTAGGAATAATAACTCATCTGAGAGCCCGGCATGCCCCAGTCCTATTCCCCATGTCTCTGGACACCAGACACCTTAACACTGGCCTTCTCCTTGGCCAATAGGCCCTTGCATGTCGCTTCGGAGCCCTCTTTCCTTTCTTCATCTAGTTAATGCCTCACATCTCAGCTCAACCTCACCCTAGTGCTTTCCCTGACCTCCGCCGTGATGGGCAAATCTGTGATACACTGGCTTCACTTGTAGCATCCTTGTGTGATTATTTGATTTGTTTAGTTAATGTCTAGCTCCCTTGCGGACTATCCACTCTAGAGAACTGAGCTGAAGCCTCACCACATGCCTTTTTCTAAAGCCTAACACAGTGTCTCACACAGGGAATATTTGCCTAGTGACTGAAGCTCATTTCTAAACCTGTATGCTTTCACCAAACTTAGTCAAAGGCTGCTTGAGGATGGCAGTTTCTCAGAGCTGGCCAATAGGATGTCTGGATATGACCCAACCTGTGATGGACAACCACAGGTGTTTGCGTAGTCACATACAGCTTGGTATTTTCCAAGACATGGTTGTCAGTAGTGAAATTCTTCACAAGAATAAAGTTGCACATTAGACATCATGTGAGCACAGGTCCTGGTCCCAAATGCAAGGCTAGAGAGTTAACTGTCTAAGAATGCAACATTTACATTTTAAATATATGCTGTTTGTGTTCCAACGTCACATGTGATTAGGTAATCAGCTATTTGAGGGGCTATAAATATGTATCTTGTGTCAGTGCCTCCATTGAGCTATTTTATGTATAACTGTCTTTAACTGAATGGATTTTTTTGTGCTAACTTGACTTTTATAAGCCATGTTTGAAATCAATTAGCTGTTTATTATCTGAATCTTAGGCTAGTAATATATTTATATGGTTTTATAATAAACACAACCTCTGAGACAAAAAGACAGCTCATTCATTAATTATAGATGTAATTAAAATTAATTAAAAGATGATCACAGATCATTGTTGAACAGAAATGGAAAACACTTCTCCCATCCAGAGAGTCATAGATCACTTCATGGAGAACACTGCATTCCACTTCAAAAAAAAAAAAAGGCCTCATTTTAGGCCTATAAACATTTAGTAATTTAGTAGAGATTTATTTGGCCAGAGCAATTACACAACTAAATAGGATAGGACGTGTTTTGTGTGATTAAGTAACACAGAATAGATTCGCCTCTCTCCCTTATTTACAGCAAGTGGCGCGGTATTCCCATGGTTTTGTGTTTAGAATTCCTGCCAAAGCACGTTTAGAATATAGAAATGCTCATTACTCATTATTTTTCCATGGAACAAAATTAGGTAATTTGAATTACATAACTCTTTAAAAAACAGGCACATTCCTATGGAATATATGATTAGTCATTGATTGGACGGTTCTGGCAGACTTGTTTTCCGGAAAATAAGGCCGCAGATACCTAGAGTAGCTATGAAATGCGTAGTCCATGCTGCAAATGAAAGGCAGCATTGATTTCAAGGGGATTATCAGAGGATTTCAGAAACTTTGGGGAGATGTGTGGGTCCTCAAGTAAAACAAACACAGGGAAAGATTTCCTTCTTAAATTTCAGATTAGGTTAGTGCTGTCCCTTCCTTTCTGTGTAGATGACTCTAACCACATTCATTTTCATTTGTTTGAGACAATGGGACCCACAATGATCTTCCTGCTTCATCCTCCCAAGTGCTAGAATTATGGGTATGTGCCACCCGCCTGGCTTTATCCACACTCTATTTTTACACTCTAGTTCTTGGTTTTGGAGAAATGCTGATTAGTATAAACTACAGAAGCCGTTCACAGGAGGTCCTACAGAGGGTCTTGACATCAGAAGTGATTCCTTCTTAATAGAGTTGAGGGATTTTCCTGCCATCCACACTAACCCTCTTCAACTTTCTTCATTATATGGAATTGCTTAACCTTCCAATTAGCAAAGTGCCTTTTTATATACAGGATCAGTACTTACAAAAGTCAGGTTTCTAAACCTAGGTTTAGTCAGCTTTTTAAATAATCTTTCAAGCTATATGTTGATGGACTATGATGTACATAGTCCAGTATGCGTAGTAAGTAGATGTATGTTCATGTTTATACTTTTAGCAATCCAGCTGTGAAACAGACTCCACAATTATGTAAGAGACTTCAGATAGGAGGTTTAGGCATATATAATATAGGAAGTTCTAGCTGTGTGGCGTTAAAGGATAAATCTGGCCAAATAAAAGGTTTCCCAGAATCCTCCAAATGCAGATACCTTTGCAGAGTCCATGATGGAAAAGGAAGGTATGATTGCTCACTGCAGTGTGGAGCGTCGAGATGGCTGACCTGTTGTAAAGCCCGTGGTGTTATTCTTTGTTCCTCTGCAGAATCCTTCTGCTTACCGTGGCGATATTGTCGCTGTACTCAGTTCACCTTTTACTAAAGACAGCCAAGGAAGGAGGTATGCTACCTTTACGACCGTGTCTTAAGCTAACAGGTGATCTTTGGCGTTTGATTCTGTCAGCCTGCGTAGCTTTACAAGCTGAGGAAGACTTCAGTCAGTTTTACGGTTCATTTTCTTCTTTCTGCAGCAATATGGTCTCTTAAGATTTTTAGTTAACTGGGTGAGTGACCGTATGAAAGAAAGAACGTGAACAGGTTCAGGGTCAAACCAAAGACAGTAAAGAAAGGTTTTTGGTGGATAACAGAAAAGAGCTGCTGTGGCTTGCTACACACAGCTCACATGAACGGTGCCCTGCCTGTTTGAGGAATATTTTAACACTCTGCTCATTGGTTTCTGAGGCCTCATCTTTTGGGGGTTATAATTTCTATATACTATTTTGTTACACGTTTGATATTCCAGGGTAGAATTATATACTAAACGTGCTATTGGCATTAAAACGATCCTCTGCCCAGGCAATTTTCTCTTCTTTTGTAGGGTCTTTAATTTATGAAAAATTAGGGGAAAAGGCATTTGGATGGCCTGGAAAAATTGGAGCCTTTGTTTCCATTACGATGCAGAACATTGGAGGTAAGGGCATGGAGCTGCCATGTGGCATGCTAGAACTTTCTTCAGAATGCTTGATAAAACAAACAAACCCCGTCAAACAAAAGCAAAACAAAGAAACAAATAACAAACACCTATTCCAGCAACAGACAAGCACTTTATAGAAAAACAGCTGCATTATAGTTTTTAAGTCTCACAGGTGAGGTGTGAATCACCTACCACGGCCTTATAGATTCATGCGCTTTACCTCTAGGCTACACCCAGAGCCCCCAGTTTCTGTTTATTTCTCCTTATGTTTTCACATTTAAGATAAAAGTCTTGGGTAGATACTGCCAGGATTGCTGGAATCACTTTATTTTTTACTGGATTTGGACGGAAAACATCTAAGCCCACCAAAGTGGCCGCCATACATTTGGTTCAGATTTTCAGCCTTATCTAGATTTAAAGTATCAAGCATTTCATAAGATCCCCTATAGTTGGCCCAGTTTACTTGTTTTGACAACTGAACTAAGCAGACCTCAGTATGCTTAGTCCTGTACTCGCCAAGTTGAATGATGGTGCCCTGCTTGTTCTAAGTATCTATACAGCCCCAGCTAGACTTCCAGATGTGAAATAAACTAACAGTGGGCTCTGTATCAAGCCAAACACAAGATGTATGCTTTAAGGGAGATGAAATTTCATAGCACCACCCCAAAAAATGCTCTGACTTTGGTTATTTTATGTGATTAGACATTTGGCATAAAAGAAACCAATTGTATTTCTTAAATTAGCAACTCCACATTTAGAACACTTAATTTCTCAATGCCCTAAAAAATTAACATTCACCACAGATGTTTTAGCATTAGCAGAATGATGTTGACACTACCCAAACAGGTCAGTACCACCTTGAATTTTCAAAGACCAAACACATTAGCAGTGGTCACATCACTGAGAGTCAGCAGTTAATAGCTCTAAAATGAATGGTGCCTCACTGAGCCACTTCGTCAGAAATAGCTGCTGTTTCTGCTCTGTAAGATTCTGCTGTAGCTGAGGTCTCTGTAAAGATTAACTAAATGATGTGTGCCGAAGACGCAGCAGGTCTCGTAGAAATCATTTCACTTGGACAATAGGAAGGAACACTTGCTCAGAAGTCAGGGCCCCTGTGTTTTCCTTGCTATCTGCTCTCTTTAAGCAGTGTGGTCTTGGACGTGTCACTGAGTTCTCAAAATCTTTATATCCTGAGCTACAGAGGAGGGTGACACCACATACCTGTCATCTCAAGGACTTTTCAGATGATCAAATGAAGTAATACACAGAATTAGGCAATGCCAGAAATGGCCAGCACTGTCATCAGTTCCAGTGGAAGTTAAAGAAATCGTTTTATTAAACTATTAACAATGCAGTTAGCAATGCAGTGTACAACTTGGCTATCTGCTTTAAACGCCTCTTAGCAAAAATTCACCAGTAAGGTACAGCACACACTTAAAGCTGCCATGTAAAGTTGGTCTTTCATTGATATCGGTGCTGATGGTACAGGAGGGCAGAGCCCGGTTCCCATGCATGCTAGGCAAGCATTTACCCCTGAGCTACATCTTCAGCCCCGCCAGTTTTCTTTTTACTTGAGCCCTTTAGTCACATGTCAAATAACAAGTCAGTATCAGACTGTACTGAACGTTAGACTCAGGACAGGAGTGGTACACAAATCCCTCCAACTGGAGGCAAAGCTACAACACTTTGCATATACTCCTTTTTCTGGGGGTATAGATTTTATGATTGTAAAATCATAACAGTATTTGGTCAGTCATATTTCACTCACCAAAATACTCATGAAGTTTTGCCCTTTTGTGTAATTTCTTACATGACCAGTGGGATACTAGAATGAAAGGAAACAGTCAAACCCTTAAATAGACCAAATGGAGGAGAGGGTGTCATCTTCTCCACTCCTTTATCCATCTAGAAGGCTTTCACAATCACTGGTCTGAGATTCTATGTGCTGCTCAGGAAGACCACAGAGGACCAGACAGGTGTCACCTGGCCTCCAGTTCTGCTCTAGTTCAGGCTGGCCTTTGGTTTCCAGACCCTCACCCACAGACACACCCAATGCAGGTCATGGTGGTTTCTAACTAATGAGAGTGAAACCCTACAACCTGCAGCCTCTCTGGACATCTCAAGCCAGAGTCAACGCGGAATCAACATCAATACTATTAGCAACAGTCCCCGTGGAAGAGCTAGAAGGGCAAACGTCTGTTTTTGAAAGGAATTTGGTAGCCTTGCAGAGTGCATGGTAGCTTCTCCTTCTGTTTAGGGGGATTAGAGGCTCATCTTCCCAAGAAGAGTGAACGCTCCAAACCCCAGGACTTCTAGCAACTTGTGTGGGACCTCAGCGTACATACACACTAAGCTGTCCTTCCTTCTATTTCAGCCATGTCAAGCTACCTCTTTATCATTAAATACGAGCTACCTGAAGTAATCAGAGCATTCATGGGACTTGAAGAAAATACTGGGTATGTCTTCTGTTTCCTCTGTGATGTCAAGTAACTCCCTCTGCTTGACCTTTTCTCATCTCTCCTCCCTTTGTCTTCTAGGGAGTGGTACCTCAACGGCAACTACCTCGTTGTGTTTGTGTCTGTGGCCATTATCCTTCCACTTTCCCTTCTTAAAAATTTAGGTATTAAATTCCCTGTCTACTGACTGAAAGTGTGTTTATTTTTATTTCGTATTCTAATAGGTCAGCTGTTTTTAGATGCTATATTCACCTTCCAAAATATTTCTGCTAACTCCTAGGTTACCTTGGTTATACCAGTGGATTTTCTCTTACATGCATGGTGTTTTTTGTCAGTGTGGTAAGTGCTTTGTTGACATGACCCTTGTAGCTTGGTGAGCATGACATGCTTTTTCAGTGCCTGAACTAGTGTCCTCATTTTTGCTCAGTCTCTTCACTAGCATGAAATAGTTCTTGCATCACAAGCAGTTTTATTGTATTCTAATTTGGAATGAGAAAATACTAGTCATGAGTTTAAAAATACTTGAGCTAGAATGTTGAGGTCATTGCTAATGGTGTGTTCTAGGCTCTCTGGGCCAATATTTCGACAAAGGGGAAGGACCGTCATCCAGTACTTAGGAAGGTGTCTAGACAGACATGAGCAAACTGGAGCCACATCTTCATACTCTGGCTGTTCTGTCTTCCACGCTCCACTCACTAAGCTAGGGCGATCATGTGGAATTAAAGAAGGCGCCGATCCCCGACCAAAACGGCAGAAATTCCTTGCAATATCATGGATGAAAAATTTGTAAAGCATTTCCCCCAAAGAGGAAAGAATTTTTGATGATTCACATCATGATTAATTTGAAACATAGCAAGAAAATTATCTTTGTCATAAAACAGCAAAAAAGGCTTGGGTTGGACTTATGTAAAAGATGGTACTGTTTACTCTGGAATATCACTACAAATCATAGTTCCAACTCTTTGCTTTGAGCAGAGGTGAGAGGGGCTCTCCACAGCCCAGTAATCTAAAGGAGTCCTTAGCTGACCCCTCACCCCCACCCCATGAACCACAGACTTTTCTTTTGTTGTGTGTTTTTTTTTTTCTCAAAGCTTAACTTTTTGTGCTGTTTACATTTTTAATAACTGGTCTAGGTGATTTACAAAAAATTTCAAATACCCTGCCCTCTGCCTGTACTGGACCACAATGTTGGAAATCTGACATTCAACGACACTCTTCCAATGCACGTGATAATGTTGCCCAACAACTCGGAGAGCACTGGTGTGAACTTCATGATGGACTATGCCCACCACAACCCTGCAGGGCTGGATGAGAACCAGGCTAAGGGCTCTCTTCACGGCAGTGGAGTGGAGTACGAAGCGCACAGTGATGACAAGTGTCAACCCAAATACTTTGTATTCAATTCCCGGGTAAGTGACAGACCAAGCTTCTAATGGGCCAAGTGCTGTGGCCTCTGAGTTTTATTTCATAGACTGAGGTGGTCTGGAATCACCACGTATGCCGGCCTGCTGAACACGTGGTACGGTCTTTGTTTTCCAGACGGCCTATGCGATCCCTATCCTAGCGTTTGCTTTCGTGTGCCACCCTGAGGTACTTCCCATCTACAGCGAACTGAAAGAGTAAGGCTGTCGTCATTTTAACATTCTAATCTGATTTGAAAATATGTTCATATATTCAAAGCTTTGTGAGGAAGCACAGCTGATGAGAGTCAACAGGGCAAGTCTGTCTTGAAACCATTCATGGGTATTGTGTTTTAGCCAAGACATGAGTCAGCCTACACGCTGGACTGTGCTTCCTTACCTGCCATCCATGCTAATGGCGCAAAGGAGGCTCCCACACAGGTGAAAGAGATGTGTGTACTGATTGGGGCAGGTGTGGATTTGAATATGTATTTTGGTGGGAAGTGATATTACCTGTATTAGAAATTACAATACTCCTGATAACCAAAACGTCCAGGGAAGCCTTGCTAAGTGACAGATGTCACTTGTGGTCAGTTTCTAACCCTTGCCTAAAAGACATCAATTACAGACGTGCCAGTAACTGGGCTTTGTGCTGTCATGTGTGTGCAATGGAGACACTGGCTGTAAAACCTACTTTCTTCCAATGGATGGCCTGTGAATTGTTCATAATCTTTTCCTTCGAGGTTGTTGGCATCTACTCTGAAATAAGGTGGACATAAACTGACTAACGACTTCCCTTTTTCCTTTTACTGAAGTATCCTATAATGGTTCTTAACTCTTTTAATCCACACGGTGGTGATCTCTTTCCCCATGAATTCCAGTTGGCCTCACAACATGCTTTGGATCACTTTCAGTTATTTTTGAGCCTTTGATTTGATTTGAGAATCACACAGAGAATGTCTACAGAAAGACCAAGGGTTGACCTTGGTGACGGCCATCTTTGATAATGGTTTCCAGACAAAGCTTCCTTAGGAGTCTGAACTCTTGGTGATAGGACTTTGCTGAGTCTACATGTTCTCTTCTTCAATGAACTCATCTCACTGTGAAATGGAAATGCTTTTACCACTGGGGCCAGTCTGACCCTTATGCTAATTACACTAATTATTCAGTCGATAAGTTTACTTAGTGCTATGAACTAGATCACTCCTCTTCTAGGAAGCTGGTTGTTTTTAATACTAAAGGAGTAGTGTTTAACAAAAATCTTTGTTCTCTGAGACGAATTTAAACAAGTTATAAGTTTAGGTACTAAAGTCTAGTTTTGTAGATTTTGTTATTTTTTAATTTTTAAGTTAGATTTAAGTGTTTTAAATGAGGCTCCATGTGCTTTTTCTTCCCAGTCGGTCCCGGAGGAAGATGCAGACGGTGTCCAATATCTCCATCACAGGGATGCTTGTCATGTACCTGCTCGCTGCCCTCTTTGGCTACCTGACCTTCTATGGTACGTCTCTCTGTACCAGTCATTCTCTTTGTGGTCAGACCAGTAATTCACCTGGATAGGTAAAGCTCCTTCCAACTCCTTCTGTGAGTGTGTGATCCGAAGATGGCACACTGTCGACTACTGTGCTCCTCCACGTTGCCACTTGTCCTAAGGGTTAGTTTGACCAGTACAGCCCTCTGTGAGCTCACATGTATTTTAATTTTTGAACTTGCTCAAACTGGGCTGAAGCGTTAAATGATACGCAGCTCGGTGGGTAAAATGCTTGTCATAGAACCCGCGTTTTGATTCCCAGCACCCACGTAAAAATCCAGGCATGGCGTACATGTCTGAAATCGCAGTGCTGGCCAGCTCATGTAGCTCTAGGTCAGAGACTCTGCCTCGGAAATAGGGTGGAGAGTGATTAAGGAAGACACCAACCATCAGCCTCTTACATACATACTTGTTTACCTACACACACACACACACACACACACACACAAAATATTTCCTCAAATGAAATTTCTTCCTTCAAGAATAGGTGCTATTTCTTTGTGTAGGTTCCTCGGTCCAGCTCAAGTTAGAAGTGAGGAGGAATCCCATTACCTATGGTAAAACTCTTCAGAGAAAAGTAATTGCCAAGCAAATGGGAGGAAATGATGAAGTCCTCAAGTTTGAACCCGTTTTTTCTTTACCAATCAGGTCAAGGCAGCTTACATGTCCCAGGTCGCAGTTCATCAGGGAGCCCAAGGTAGGAACTCAGGGCAGGAACCTGGAGGCAGGAGCTGGGGCACAGGCCATGGAGGAATGCTGCTTACTGGCTTGCTCCCTTGGCCCCTGTTCAGCCTGCTTTCTTATGCAGCACAGGCCCACCTGCCCAGGGGTGGCACCACCCACAGTGGGCTGGGCCCTCCCACATCACTCATCAAGAAGATGCCCCTCAGACATGGCCACAGGTGTGTCAAGTTGACACTAAAGCTATCCAGCACAATTGACCCCTTGTCAACTTGACAAACTATTAAACCATAAACTTTCCAATTTTTGTCCCCAAGATACGATGTTAACATTAATATCACACCATAAAACAGTACAACCTTAAAAACCCCACAGTCCTTAAAAAATCCAAACACTTTAAAGTCAATAGTCTCTTTTTAAAGTCTCAACTGTGGGTGGGCTTCTGTAAAATCCAAAACAAGTACTGCCTTATTTCAAAGGGAAGAATCAGGTATACCTAAGCAAAACCAAAGTCCAGCAAAATAGCTTGAGGCTGGACATGTGGGATTCACTCACGATCTTCTGGCTCCAAAGGGTACTGACAGCTCCACTGATCTGACTCTGCCGTCCACAGCACACTCAGCTCATCTCGCAGACTCAGGCCAGCTCCATGCCACACTTACTGCTGTCCTTGGTGGTCGTCCCATGGTCCTGGCATCTCCAAAAAGCTGGGGTCTCCACTGAAACTGAGGCTGCACCTTCACCAATAGCTTCTTCTTGCCTCTCTGGGTGCAAAGCCTCAGATTCTCTCCATGGCCCCTTCAGTCCTGGGGTCTTATCTGCAACTGAAGCTGCACTTTCACCTATGGCCTCTCAGAGTGCCAAGCCTCAGCTGCTCTCTGTGACCCCTTCATGCTTTCAACACAAGAACCATGCAGGAGTCTCTTACACATTACCAAGTCCCGCTTCCAGCTTGAAATAGAGGTGCAGGTCCCCTCTGTGTGCTGACCCTGAGGAAATACCTCCCAGAAGACTTCACCACAGTGATGCTGGATTTTTCAGCCCCAGCTAACCAGCATCAATTGTCCCAGGAAAGCAAAGGTTTTGCTTCAAGTTCTGGTCTCTTCTTAATCACAGCTGATTTTTCAGCCCCAGCCAACCAGAACCCACAGATTCTCAATCCAAAATCTTACACGAACAGCCCTGATAGTCTCTGCTTCCCTTTGAAGCTTCACAAGCCAGGCCTCCATCGTCTACAACTATTTCAACATAACTGTTCCAGGCTCCAGAGCAACAAACTCTGAGCACGCAATGGCTTTTCCAGCCCAAAGTTCCAAATGCTTCCACAATCTTCCCCAGAACACCAAGGTCAGGTCTGTCACAGCAATATCCCACTCTCTGGTACCAATTTCTGTTTTAGTTTGTTTCTTCATTACTGCGACAAAACACTCTGACCAATACCAACTTGGGGAGGAAAGGGTTTATTCTGCTTACATCTCCCCGGTCACAGTTCATCCAGGAGCCCAAGGTAGGAACTCAGGGCAGGAACCTGGAGGCAGGAGCTGGAGCACAGGCCATGGAGGAATGCTGCTTACTGGCTTGCTCCCCTGGCCCCTGCTCAGCCTGCTTTATTATGCAGCACAGGCCCACCTGCCCATGGGTGGCACCACCCACAAGTGGGCCGGGCCCTCCTACATCACTCATCAAGAAGATGCCTCTCAGACATGGCCATAGGCCAGTCCAATAGAGGAAACTCCCCAACTGGGGCTCCCTCAACCCAGGTGTGTCAAGCTGATGCTAAAGCTATCCAGCACAAGTGGGAAAATCAAGCTGTGTATGATTCCACTTGTGTCTGGAATTCCGACTGTGTTTTTAAGGAGGGCATTGTATAAATCTTATGAAATCATTGGGAGACCCTGTGAAAATCACACTGATTCATCCTTGCATGTTATTCTAATGAGTTTCATAAAACAATTATTTGAACTCCAAGAGAGCTAAGGAGATGGGTCAGTGGGTAAAGTGCTTGCTGTGTAAGCATGAGGACCTAACTTTGGATCTCTGGCACCCAGGTAAAAGCTGGGCATGGCAGCATGTGTCTGTAACCCTAGCCTTGGAGGGGCAGAGAAGTAGATCCTGAGGTTTCTTGTTGGCCAGCCAGTCTAGGTGAAATGTCAAGGGCCATGTTCACTGAGAGACCCTGTCTGAAAAGATTAGGCCTTTCATTGAGAAAGACATTTTAACATCAACCTTGCACGTGCACATGTACACACATGGATCAACAACAAATACCAAGAGCTTGTGTTCCAGTGTCACGATGAAGTCATGGTTAAACTTGAAAATGATAGAGACCTTCAATCCTAGAGTTTCCGCACTGGATATAAAGAAGCCACACTGGGGTGGCTGGACCAATGGGGGCAGAGGATTATGGTGGTGTGGGAGGGACAAGCTTGGACTTTTCATCAGCCTGCCACTGGAGCACCTCATCCTGGCTTGTGATGCTTCTTTATAGCAGAGATAGATTTATTATGATGCAGATAAGCTTGCAAAGCACTTTTCACCCTGTAACTTATAAGCTTCAGGATTCATAGCCAGTAGCTCAGATGGAAAGTAAGCACAGAGGTGTCAGAATCCCCAGGCCTGGGTCTCTTCCTCTGCCTTGGGTTCCCTCCATGAAATGTTTCTGCCCGGAACAGTGCTGACTGAGCACCCTTCCGTTTCTTGCTCTCACAGGAGAAGTTGAAGATGAGTTGCTTCATGCTTACAGCAAAGTATACACGTTTGACACCCCCCTCCTTATGGTTCGCCTGGCCGTCCTGGTGGCTGTGACATTGACTGTGCCCATTGTCCTGTTTCCAGTAAGTACATGGAAGTCTGATGAGAGAAATCCATTTAACTCATGAATTAGTGCAATATTCTGACTTGATATGGACTTAAGTATGTATGTTTGTAATTGCAGTGCCTAAGCCGATTATTATTTCCCTATAACATTTTGGAGCCACTTAAAATGGATCATTTAATATGTAAATACAGCAAGTAGTTTTAGGTGCTGTTTTTTAAATTATGAGAAAAAAAACATGTTTTTATTTTTAAATTCAAATTTAACAAACCGAGCTTGAGCTGTGATCTCGTGGATTAATGAAAATGAGAGCACTTCATATAACTTTAGAAATGTGAAAGCCGAGCCACTGAAATATTAGAACCAGACTGTGTTTTCACCAAAGTTGGAAGGTCTCTCATTTTGTTCTCTAATTTGCTGTGCCATGGGAACATCTAAAGGCCAGCTTACGGAATCTGACATCTTGACAGCTGATGGGAAACTCATGTGAAGTAAATTACATATCAGAACAGAGTTTCTTGAGAAATGGTTCTATGACGCACCACATGTATCTTCTACCACTGCCGCCACCAAAACTGATGTGTGCCTTCTGGCAACTCCGACTGGAATCTCCGATCCTGGGCCCTAGTCAAGGTGTTGGTTTGTCCTGGGTTCACAGCTCGGGGCTGGCAGTGAGGATTCGGGCTATGTGAGGTAAAACACCACCTATGGGCAAACACAGGTCTTCACCTGCTTGCCAACTCTGTCCTTTTGGTGGACACTCAATTTTCTCATTTATTTTATGGGTATAAAAATAAGCAACACAGTAAGCAGCTCTGTTGTGTATAGAATGTTCTACACAGGACTCAGCAAAGAACTACTCAAATAATGACACTGTGGTCACTTGAAATGCAGCTTGTATGCTGAAGTGTATTTTGGCACATTCCTTTTCCATGAGCATATGAAATCAGATCCTTATAACTATAGTGGCTAATAATTTACTCTTAAATAATGCCTTACCTCAGTATATCTGAAAGTATTGGATGCCATACATACAGCTCTAGCCTAAAATTTGCTACATCTCAAGCATGACGCAGAAGGTGTTCTCTAAGATAAAATTTCCCAGAGACAGTTTCTCTGTGTAAAGCATATTCTAGAGTTCTTTCTGTGGGTCAAGAAATCAATGGCTAAATTTTGGTACTACAGAGACACTCACGTCATTGTTAAATAATTTCACGTAAGAAATATGTTATGTGTTTTTACTTTGCTTTACTGACGATCAGAATGGGAAGCAAAAACCGGCCTTGATAAATACATCACCATAACACTGAAAATCCTAATCTCCCCTTAGAAATTCTGCCCGTGTGAGGCACCCTGTCAGCGGCTGTAGTGGATATCATTACAGTCAAAATCGGCCATGAGAACCAGCGTTCAAGAAAATAGCCCGTGTCTATCCTTTGTTGTGTATTTTAACAGAACATCAGCACCTGTGAACAGGCTGAGCATAACACAGGCTTCATCAGCAGTTACAGGGAGATGATCTGCTTGTGTCCCCTCCCCACTGGCCTAGCAGAGGTCACAGGCAGGCACAGCACTGGCACAGAGCACGGGCTAGCAGTGCTGGCTGTGAAATGGTCTCTAAGTGAATCTTGCCTTTCTTGAAATGAATGAACCGCTTTTCCTTGTTTATTCATGTGTCATGAATCCATCTGTGTGAGGATCTGGGCACATAAATCAACTACTCATGAATGTGATGGTGGCAGATAAGTGGCACGTTCTTCAAGCCAAGTTCAGGCACGTTTGTACCAAAGCGGTCGTTGTTGCTAGTGGTGTTTTTGCTTGTTTCTTATAATTTAGGGCCAAGATTTCAGTGTGTCACATGTCACATCCTAGCTCTCCTGAACAGCTTTCTTTGCATTCAGAAACTCTTGACCACTAAGAAGTTTCTTTACCTGCTTGATGGCCTCACATATAAGTAATAAAGCAAAGCAATCTGGGTTAAAATCTGTTTTAGCTATTTTACATTCTCTTTCTTTCAACAAGTGATAACTATGCTTTCTTTTTTCCTTTTTTCAATGAATATACTTGTTTATTATACTATAAGACACCATTAGGGCAGAAATAAATACTTAATATTAAAATTTTATATTTATGATTTACATTAAATTCTATGGCAACTCTGCTCTTTCTTTGATAATAGGATGTTTTCTTGCTTTTCTTTTATTCTGTGTATTAGCCTCCTTTTCTCCAGTTAGACTAGTTTTTCTTTCTTGGCAAAAATACATGGTAGCTGTCTATGATGCCTGTTAGACAAATACAGCAATGAAGTGAATTAAAGCACCTAGCATTCACTGTCTTGGGTGTGGGGTGGGCTCGAACTATGGGACACATCTCTTCCAGAGGTTCACCTGGACAGTGATGTCTGAAATTGCACTTTCCTTTACATAGTCAGGTTCCCATGTCACCATGAAGGACAGAAAACTAAATCATCTTTATGGTTTATCATGTATGCACAGCCTCCAATTCTACAGGCTATGCTTTCAAAAGGCTCACATCTCAGTTGTCTAGCTCGTTCTAGTTCATCTTTTCATACAACAACTGTCCCTTGTGCTGATGCTGTCTCCAGGTCTCCTGTTCTGAAGAGCACATAGCCGCGGGCATAGAAAAATGGCAGACATTGCCAGGCTCTGCCAGAGAGCAGGTATTCCCAGATGCCTCTCCCTAAGCAGCCCTGCAATGTGCAGGAGAACATTTATCCAGTGCGAGTTTTTGTTTATTTAGAGTGCAGAGTCAAGGCTGTCACTTTGCCTCAGCCTTGGCATCTCTGATCTCCATGTTGGGTCCCCACATCAGCACACTGAATCTCCTAACAGACTTGTGCTCAGGACAGTCTCTGGAAACATCTCCTGTTCTCTCCAGAGCTGCATGGAAATTTTCTGAAATCATCCTGGCTGGTACCGGGGACCCCTGCCCAGGGCATCTAACCCACATTTGCAAATGCTTATCAGCTTGTATCAGTAGATTAAAGGGCACATGGGTAAGAGGCAGGGCACTCAGGCTTTGTGGGCAGAAAGTTGTCCTGACCTGGGTGAATAGGACCGCCCAGGCCTTCTGGACCTGCTTTCTCTCAAGGCGTCGTCGTAACGCAGTGACTGGGTCTCCTTCTGGCTTCTTCAAGGCCAGCGCCTCCTCCTTTGCCCTGTTGCCCTCTTCTGGAAGGTACTGACATTCCTTAGTCCTGTTTGGGATTATCTTAAATTTACCCACCAGGAGAACAAAGCTTTCACCCTCCCCTCCAACCAGTCTACCTATTATTCCTGTTGACTGTTCTGTTCCCTTGTATCACTAGGCCAAATCTTAATCTTTCTGGAATCCACGAGACCTTAGGGAACCATTTCTTCCCAGAGGCCCTGGACACAGGATTGCTCCCAACTCAGTGTATTGAACGGACTGCATCACTTTAACAAAGAGCTAAAAAACACATAAGCATTGTCATCTGTCTGAAAAATGAATCTGCATCTGAGTTGCTGTTCTATAAGTTTGCCACTGTCAGGCACGTCCTTAGCATTACACATCATAGAAACCGTACTGTAAGCCTCAATAGATGTCTCTGGACAAGACCAAGTGAGCGTTAATCTAGTCATGACATAGAGTGCAGGCTGCTGGGCAAAGAGCATCAACATTTGCCAGGATGTTTTTCAAAACAAGTCTCAGTCTTTTCACTAATCCAATTTTTAAAATTCTTCACAAAGTCACTCTTAAAACATTTGCAAGACTATGCGGTTTGCCATTCTAGGAATGAAATTCCCTTTTCGAGCTACACAGATGGCTCCAATTTTTCGCGGCGTGGAATGAAAGGAACGCTACTAGAGGACCAGTGAGCAATTTAGCTAGCATTTTTGGTTGCGCATATGCATTTCAAAATGGATTTCACATTAACTGTCATTGCGATATGTTCCTGTCTCTGCACCATGACCAAGTTTCAGAACTAAAATTTTAAAATGAAAATCAACCCCAATTATTTCTGAAACTCAAAGCCTTAACTGAAGTGCTTACTTACTAAAAGGCTAATAGAGTAATTCCACTAAGGAAAAGAAAAAAAAAAAGTGTTCCTTTAACAGATTCCAAAGATAAATGTGTTTCCAACTGTGTTAGGCGCATGCTCTCTGTCCCTCCACTCACAGGGACCTCTTTATCCAGTCACACCACAGTAACTTGAGCGCCCTGCAAGTAGAGCCTCCCTTGACCCTTTACCTACTTATTTCAGCTGCTAAAATAGAGCTGGAATATGTCAAGGACCCGGACGGGAGGGAAAAGATTCCTGTTGTCAATTTAATTGAACATTTACTGAGTGCCTGCTCTGTGCAAGTCCCTAAGCGAGGAACCAGGAACGCTGAGGGATCCTGAGACTCTGAAGTCCAATTCTTTTGCCTTTTATGGACCTGTAATCATTTAATAGGGGCAGAGAAAGGAGTAAACCCAAAAAGTACCACATTTTTTAATATGCCAGGACAAAATGTTAAGTAAAATAAAAAATTAAGAAAAATCCAGGATTACAAAAATGGCTTTCACAATCTGTGTGAATCAGCTCAGTGCTTACCCTCGGTACTTAAGCCAGTCTGATGGGAACAGGACACGCTCCGCTAACAAGGGTTTACTGCCTCTAAATTGTATATAGCTATTATTTTAGTTATTTTGCCCAAGATCACTTTTAGCAAAAAAAATTCTAAAAGCGCACAAAAGTGAGCACGTGGTACCCTACCAAGGAAAAATGTTGCTCTGTCTCAGACATTAAAAATCGGCATGATATTTGCACGGCAACAGGAATGGGCTTGAGTCCACTGAACTGCACAAACTTAAAAACTATTAAGGTAGTGAAATCTGTTGTGTGTGTTTTAACACAGTTCAAAAAAAAAAAAAAAAAAAAAAAAAAAAAAAA
>NW_008345000.1:1554910-1628443 GCF_000622305.1 Nannospalax galili
TTTTTAAAAAAGTTAAAAAAAAAAAAAAAAAAAAACAAGAAAAAAACAAGTTTTTTTTCTAGGATAAAAGGGAAAAAGAATTAAAATTATTAGAATTAGAAATGATTAGATTAGAATATTGAAAGAAGCCAAAGTTAAGAAACAAACCAGAAGTGATCATGCCTTTGCTGTTCGTTGCAGATTCGAACATCGGTGATCACCCTGCTGTTTCCCAAGAGGCCCTTCAGCTGGGTGAAACATTTCCTCATCGCCGCTGTGATTATCGCCCTCAATAATGTACTGGTCATCCTTGTGCCCACTATCAAATACATCTTTGGATTCATAGGTGAGTTTCAGAAAGGCTTTTGTTTGGCCAGCTCGAACTTACAAACACCTCCTTAAATGACAGATGTGGCGATTATGCGGCCTCGGCAAGACCCCCCCAGTCCATCTCAGACTTCCTGGGCTGCAGTGTCCTCACTGGTTATTTTTCCTTTCTCCCAAGTGTCATTGGGAGCTGCCTTATTGTTTTCTAGCCTTTTCAATAGATGAAGAAACTGAGCGCAAGGAAATAAAGTCACACAGCTTTGGGTGGACCCAGGATTTGGACATGGGTCACAGCTTTAAGGGAAGAGTCAGGAAGACACGTTACCTAGTACAAGCTCTCTCAAGCCTCTGAGTATCAGCTGGGTATTAAGAATATGGTCAGAAGAACAGGAGCTTGATAGTTCAAAGCATCTCATTTCCCTTAAGCACATGATCTGTAATGCACTGAGTTCCTCAGTCCACTGATAGAGGGTTTACTCAGTTTCTAAGTGTAATATGAAACTTTCAAGAAAATCAGGTACGGACAGCTTGAAAAGTGAGAGTGGAAGATTTATTTTTTATGTGTGTACGGGTGTGTGTGCCTGCGTGTATGTGTGTATATCACATGTGCACCTGAGGCCCACAGTTGTCAGAAGAGGGCATCTGATCCCCTGCAACTGGAGTTATGAATGGCTGTGAGATGCCATGTGGCTGCTGGTCACCAAACCCAGGTCCACAGCAAGGGCTCTTAACCATTGAGCCATCTCTGAAGCCCTGATATTAGATCTATTTTAATTTTCTCTATAAAGACGCTTTCTATAACTGCATAACCAAGATGAGCTGTGTGATCTCAATGTGTGCATTTACTGTGAAGAATAGCACTGTATTTGCTAGTCCTGAAGTGTGTGCCTTGGGCATCTGATTTTCTGGGAAGACCAGCCATGTGAGACTCTGATCTGCCTACATGTCTCTCCCCAGGGGCTTCCTCTGCCACTATGCTGATCTTCATTCTTCCAGCAGCTTTTTATCTCAAGCTTGTCAAGAAAGAACCTCTTAGGTCACCCCAAAAGGTTGGGGTAAGTAACGCTTACAATGTCCCCACTGTAAGTGGCTCTTCAACCATTTAGACTCAGAAAACATACATGGCTTAGACAAGTGACACAATGAACAAGACCAAAATTCAAAGATGGGCTGGGACCCTATGGATGGAGAAAAGAGTGATTTCTGGCACTCAAATGATTCTAGGCTTTCTTGTCTTCAGTTAACAAATACCTAAGTATCTTGTTGATCCCTCCCACAAGTCAGATGCTAGTTGGGTGAATTTCCATGGGTGTCAAGAAATAGTGCAGCATTCTGGTCCTATTTGCTAAATTGTTGGAGCAGAGTTGCTTACATTTTCCCTTCGATCAAACCCAGAAGGCTCTGCTGTTTGGGCTGATACAAAATAAAAACATTTGTTTTCCAGCTAACCTTTTCAGATGTAGAATATTATATTATTAAACATATTTCTTCTCCATAATAAACACTACAGAAACATGCGCTGCAAGTAACTTTTTCCAATAACTAAATATTATTAGTGACTAGTTTAAAATGCCTTCTAGTAAGGCTTAGAATGAATACTTCTAAATCCAAACCTTGGTCTTCAAGTCACTTACCTGTTGGATTGCTTAGGGACTTTAGAAGAGCTTGGTAGCAAAGCCTCCTCCTGCCGTCTTTCCCCAAAGTCTGAACTGCATGTGGTCCATCTTTTCTGGATTTCTGCAGCAATGTGACCTGGGGAAATCATCTCCTAGGCCCCTCTAGTAGAAAGGTTCACCTGCTGTCTGTATGGAATAGTTAAAAAAAAACCTCTTCTAGTTAAAATTCTGAAATTAAATGTGTGCTTTGTAACCCTATTCCTGGGAGACATGAACAAACATCTACTTATTCCAGACGGGGAACCAGCAATAGGCCAAAGTAAGGACAGCAAAGTCCTACTTGGTGATGAGTTAGTTACAGGGGTATGGGTGAGGGGTTGCTTACAGAACAGAAATGACTCTAAGACAGCTGTTTCACCAAAAACCCATCCAGCAAGGGGGACAGTTCACAAAAGCAGGGAACCTGGAGCATCCTGCACAACCTGAAGGTTGGAGAGTGTCTCTTTCAGGCAGGACATGGGGTCTGAGTCTCTTCTACTCTGGTCTCTCCTTTTGTTGAGGCAGCTGGGCTTGTCTGAGACTATCTCTCAGGAGGCCTTACTGCTTATATAACTGTGGGGAGGAAGGGGCCTAGTGAACCTGGTCAATTTCAGAAACTTCCTGAAGCTACTGAGTTGTTCACTTCCTGAACTTAAGGGTCTTCCCTGCAGGATGGAGTGTTTCACCTCCCTCAAAACATGCTGTTACTAATCTCCCTTTAGAGCAACCTGGTGCTTACTTCCCTTTAGACAGCCTGTTGTTTACCCAGATTCCCTCCAAGATAGAAGGCTTCATCTCCAAGGAAACGGGGACACACCAATGTGTTAGCCATACACATACTTACAAAGATACATACTTTTTTGCCTTTTTTCAAAAATATGCAACATATATCTGGGTTCCATTTCATTTATGCATTTTGTAAGATTAGACTCACATACTACTCCTATTATGACTCATTCTTTTCCACACAAAGAATCATAAACGTTTCCTATATCATTCAATCTTTATCACTTAAACTCCCGTACTTTCAATGTACCAAATCAATTGACCATTACTCTATTTTGAATCCTTAGGTTATATGTCTCTTTCTTGCAGGTCAGGGGATCTGAGCCTCTTCCAGGCTGATCTCTGTTATTACTAATAACTAATGATAGTATTATTATTTTTGAGGGGGCGGGGCTTGTCTGAGCCTCATCTAGACAGCTCAGTTTGTCTGAGGATGTTTTTGTCTCCTTTCCCAACCAGGGATCTAAATTGATTTGCTGTTGTTTGTTGCTAAGAATGGATTTGTCACATAGATAGCATTATGTCTCAACCACCTGAAGCAAACTGCTATTTGGTTTCTGTGCTCCTTAATGGTCTCCCTCTGAATTGCAGGCTTTAATCTTCCTCGTGACTGGGATTATCTTCGTGATGGGAAGCATGGCACTCATTATAATTGACTGGATTTACAACCCTCCGAATTCCAAACATCATTAATCCCAGGGAAAAGCTTTTCTATTAGAAATGGCTAAGATTATGCGCCAGAGGACATTCTAGTTGCCGTGATTAGAATATTATTCGGAGGAAATAACAGGACAATTCCAAAGACATTTACTAGATGTATCACCAGACACTTGTGGAAGAGAGAGTTGTGGTTTTGTCGAGAATGTCTATTGATGCATTAAAAGTCTGTGGTGCACATTTTGACCCAAGTCTTCTAGAGCGGTGTATGACGATCAAGGTGTGTTTTTTGCTGCACTACAAGCAGAATCTGGTTTGGCTGCATATCTTGGTTAGCAGACAATAACCTTTGCCCATGTCCACTCCCCACCCTTCACCACCCGAAATTAACAAATAATTGTATTCTCAGAACATCAAACAAAAATGCCCTGGTGGTAAAGCTAGCACCACTTCTGATCCCCCCCCGCCCCACCATCTTACTCCAGTGCTAGGGGTCTGTTGACTGACAGAGGCAGAGGCAGAGCATGTGGACTGTCCTTGTGAGGTACAGGAATGATGTGTATCCGTCTAGAGCAGTCGTTCTTAACACAAAAGTAGTAGTTTGCTAAACCTGCTTTCAACACTGAACTCGTGACTTTTTCATTTGATAGATTTTCTTAATGGTAAATGTTAAAATATCTTACTAAATGTGAGGGAGTTTTACTTAAATTATAGAGAAACAATAAAAAAGGCTCATAGCTAAACTGCCCAGTGCGGAAGCATCTCCTTCTTCACGTTCTTAGTTTTTGTCACACTTTTGTCCTTGAACAAGGCTCTCCCTCTTGTCTTCCATTCTCATTAATAACTTTCAGAAGCTCACAGTTCATATGGAGACAAACTCCCCAGGATTGTTCAATACATTTTTATCTGATAAATATTCAGTGCAGGAACCTGTGATTTTGCTATGTTTGTGTATATAATCTCATTCAGTAGTCATTGGACTGTCAGTATCAATGTATGGTACGTTTGATTTTCCTTTTTTACGTGTGCAGTTTTCTTCACAGTCAAGCATTTATATTATTGGGGTGGGGCAGGGAATTCAGTTGGTGGGCTCAAAAGTCCATTTGTACGTGTCTGCCTATTGGAGATATTTAAAATTTGAAACCAAAGTTATACATAGTTCAGTAATGCTCTTCAGTGTTTACAATGATGTAATCATCGACAAGAAAGTTTTAAAGAAGAAGCTCTTTATTTGTAAATAATTTTCAACACAAAGGTTGTTTTTTCTAGCATGTCTACCATAGGATTTAGTTCATTTTAGCTTGCATAGGCATTTGGTGACATTCATTTATCATTAATATAATGTCAAGTGATTAGAAATAAAACACTAACACTGCAAAGGAATACGGACTACTGTTCTTGTTCACCTCCTTAGGATACTCAAACGGAATGAGCTTCCCAGTTACTACTCGCTGCCTAGAACTTGTGGAGCTCACTGTTAGTTTTTTCAAGTCAGTAACAAGAATATGTCTTGTGTATTTTACATCTCAGTAAAGCTAAGCATGAAATTTAAGTGTCACACAAGTAATGACGGCATAAGTCAGAGTCTAACAGTCTTTTTCTGTAGTGATACCTAAGAAAGTATACATTTGTTTGATGTGTTATTTTCTGGAGGCAAAATTACTATAAAGTGGCGTGTTTTGTTATGGAAATTGAGCATTACTAGAAACTATCATAACTTTTAAGTTACTATGATTTGGAAAAAAAAATCACTCAGCAGCAGCTTTTAAGATGTCTGTCCATTTTTATCACCTAAAGAATATATCAAGAAAGTAGAAAAGGTGTCTACGGAATGTTAAGGGTGTTTAATCTGAACATATTTAAATGTAAATATTAAAGACTAATCCAAAATATTGGAAACTGTAAAGTCTGTATATATTTTGAATATTTTACATTTAAAATGACTGACTTGAAAATATCAGCACGTGTAATGATGTGAAAGTTCAAGAGCAATACCACAGTGCCGGTAGTAAACACCATTCTCTCTTGTGGCCACTTCCAGGTTTAGCGTTCATGAAGACTGCAGGGCAGGCATACACATGGCACCTTGTTCTGGTTAATTTAACCCCGTTTGTAAACAGATACAAACTTTATTTTCTTATTTCATTTATAAGATGGGTCAATGTATTGGGAGGCTTTTTTATTAGAGAAAGTGTATATTGGTATATAATAAATGAACTTTTCAAATGACCAGGATGTGATTTTCCTTCTATCATTAGAGAAGGCAAGGAAGCTGTGAGTTCCTTGAACATGAAACAAAATCGGAAATCTTAATATTACTGTCTTAATATTGATGCATCTTCATTGTATGTGTGCAAAAAGACACAAAACATCAATACTTTCAATATGCACACACACACACACACACACACTATTGCTGTTGTAACATACTACCACATATTTAGTAGTAGTATAAAAGAATACAGAAAATGTAAAGCCAGGTGTGGGATCACGTACCTGTAATCCAGTACTGAAAGTAGAAGCAGGGAACTGTCAATTTGAGCCCAGCCTGGGCTATATAATAAGTGTATGGAAACTCACAGCAAAAACCACCCAACGGGACCACTCGGTGGATAGACACAGTTTATTTGGAAATAAACCAACTGTTTGGAAGCAGAGAACAGCAGCTAGCAGAAGAGGTTTTATAGGTGATTGGGGCTTGGGTAACTTGACTGTTGGGAAGCTGTGGCCTCCTGATAAGCTGGGGGGTGGTGAGTCACCTGGTTTCTGAGAGATGCTAAGTTTTAGTTTCCTCTTTCTGCTTGAGGAACCTGCCAGCCTGCCATTCTAGGGAGCACGGCAGTGGTTGCCATTGTGGGGACCTAACACTGGCCTTTTGTTGATGATAAGGGGCAACGGTGGTCTCTCTAGCTACTTCCGGCTGACCAGGGATGATGATAAGGGAAGGGGGTCTCAAGAAGCTGAAATGCTGGTCTGAGTGTGGGGTCAGTCAAGAGGTAGGTAGTAGGAGACCTGAGGGAATTTGGTTAAGAGCGTCTGGTTCACTGACCATCAGGTCATCTCATTGATTTTTTTTCCTGAAATGATTTGAAAGATGTGGAATAATCATCATTATGAGGAGGACAGGTATCAGTGGGTCAAGGAGTAAGGCTGGAAAAGTAAAGGCAAGAGTGACAGGCACAAGTTCTAGGCAGGGAGCCAGGAGTCAGAACAGGGTAAATTTTAAATGTTCAGATTGGAGTTTCTTGATGTGAGCTTCTAAAAGCATCTGTCTATTGGGTTTTTCATTATTTGTCTTTTGGCTGGCATGACTGAATTCAGGATTTGCTTTTCAGGCACTGATAGCTGTGTGAGTTCTCTCCAAAATGGCCTCTAGACAGGGAGAGAGAAGAAATTTAGTCATAATAATAGTGGGTTTTCTCCTTTTGTCTGCAGGTAGGCACTGCAGAGTTGAACTAGGCCAAGATTTGAAGTCTTGCACCTGAATAGCACTTTTTATTAAGAACAAGATGATCAGTGAGAAAAAATTGTTTAAATAATATCTAAGCCTAATGTCTGGGAAGTACAATCTCTTGGACTGTAAAGAAACATATTACTTTAATTTTTTGGTTGTACTCTCCTTTTGGGTGTTTACAACGATACAGTTGGCCCAAGTTAATTGAAATTTTGTTTAACTGTGAAGGTCAGTTAAGGCTCTGGTCCTTGGGGATCATTTGGATTTTGGGGAGAGCCCCTGGCTCCTTTGGCTTTCCCTTTACGAGTTCCATTATGTGAGGAGAAGTCAGAAGGTCCTGCTTAACTATGACTTCACTTGGAAGCATGGAGGAAACTTTTCCTCTGTGTTGACCCTCCTCCCCAGACACTGGTACAAGTCCATCTGGTGGTATCTCCACGGCCTCCCTGAACAGGAGGACAGGTGACTCATCACAGTTTCAGGACATTTTGAGAAATGCCTCATAGTCCCCTTGGACATGGTCAACCTTGGAGGACAAGGAGCAAAAAATTTCTCCTTTATGTCCCTCTAACCAGATTGATGCAAGCCTTTAAGCATGATTATTAAACACCCAAGAAGGTCAGTTATACCAGTCTGGCACTTTTAATTACTGTGTAATATGATCTAGACATATATTCTTTTCCTTAAGTTAGTATTTATAAGAACTAATTTAAGTCAAGGTTTGACTGAACTTTGACCTTAGAAATTTTAAGATTGTTTTAGTGGGTGGATTTAGACATATACAGGGCTGTCCCAAGAATGTGAGGAGAGTGGAATCTTAAACACTGTAGATTTCCATGAGGAACTGAGCACTTACTGCATTAAATTAGAGAAAAAAGAGATTTAACATCACAGGTGAAGTAGGCATAGCCCAGGAAAGGGATTTTAAAATAATTTTCTTAGGTCTGTCTCAAATGAAGGCTGGTTTACTACAAACAGAAGCAGTCTGCTTTCTTTCCCAGCCTCCCATACCCTGATTTATAGTTTTTCAGAAGGAGAGTCGGGGGGTGGGGTCAGGGGGAGGCAGGGTTACATCACGTACCTAAAGACAAGGCATAAGATGACCAGGATTCAGACCAAGCTCACCAAAACTGTTTCTTCTGGACTACACCCATCTGGTACAGGGAGGCAAAACCTGGCTCCTCTTGAGCCAAATTATCTTGTTATGGGTGAAGGAAAACACCAAAAGTAGCACTTGCATAATACAGAGAAACATAAAGGACATTTTCCAGTAGCTACAGATAACCCAATACTTGTCCACATCCATTTAATAAAAGACTATGAGTGAGTGTGCAGTATAAGCCAGAGGAGTGGACTGAAATTTTCAGCTGTAATAGTAATTATTATAACAACCCTGTATTTCTATAAACCTGCTCAGACCTTCAATAAACTTGTTTAATAACATTCACAAACAAATTTACCATTTATTGTGCAAATTTACCAAGCAATTAATATTTACCATTTTATATATATTGAGATAGGGTCTCCCTGTAGCCCCAGCTGTCCTGGAACTCACTATGTAGACCAGGCTGGCCTTGAACTCACAGAGATCTGCCTGCCTCTGCCTCCCGAGAGCTGGGATTAACGGTGTGCGCCACCACACCCAGCTGAAAGATTACATTTTGACCTGAACAAATATCTTTGTGTTAATTTAACAGTTTTAGTTTGTATTAAGATAGATTTTGATTTTAATAACTAAGATTTTGTAATTACTCTTTGTTGAGATTATGGTTTTTATTTTTAAACCAAAACATCTTTGAAATGGACAAAGTGGATATCTTAAAACTAAAACCAAAAAAGATATTTAACAAATAGGATTTTTTACACAACCAGCTTAGATGCTGTTTTGTATAAGCAATTAGCATTTAAAAGCTTTGTGGAACATTTAATAGACCTAGAGACACTGTTTAATAGATTTTAAAGTAATTAAGGTTTATAAGGCCTGTGACTGTATCATCAAAATAGTTTACAACTTTGTGCATGTGTACTTTGATTAGGCATGACAAAAATAAAACCAATGATTATTGTGCATAGTAAAAGAATGAGAAAGGAGAAAAGAACTAGAGTGGCCACTTCAAAATTGTCTCGACATAAGCAATACATGAACACAATTATCATAGACACACAACACAATTAGGTAAAGTCTAGGTGCATCAAAGGGTAGGGGAAGGCAGGTTTTACTTCTGCATTACAGTGCATTGCATGGTCAGTCAGATTCAGTAATCTACTTAAAGAGAGAAGAGCTCAGCTGCCCCAGGCCATGAGGTTCAGGAATGTATCAGGGTCTTCCCTTAAACAAAAGTCTTGCAAGGTGTGGTAGGAATGAAGATTAGAATTCCTTATTGTAAACTGAGTTCCAAGTTTTACAGGTTTTGAAAGCAAAGACTAATGTTTAATATTTCTTACAAGGCGGGATGCCTTTACATATGAAGCCAGCAGAGTTTCTCTTGTCGAAGTTATTAGTATTACATAAATCAGAGGAGACAGGAAGGTCAGTAAGGAAACATTAACACTTCCGTTTAAGAATAAATAAAGTTTCAAAGCAGTTACTCCAAACATGCAGTTATCTCATTTTGTCTCAAGCTGTTGTCTTGGAGGCAAGAGACTGGTTTAGGCCATCTTGGGAATCCGCTCTTTTTGATGTACACTAGAAGAAGCCACGTGCCATTGTATCTGACCCAGGTACCAGCTAGCAGAGTAAGTCATACAGGTAACAAATGGGAACCCACCAACAGGCTTTAAGATGGCTCTCCCCAGGAGTGCCCAGAGACTTCAGGACTGAGACGTAACTGCCACGTGGTCATCGCTAAGAGCCTGAGGTGTTCTCCAAGAGCTTTAGAGACCTCCATTCAAGCCCAACCAGGGTTCCTGGCTTCAATTACTGAAAAGAATTTTAAGAATAGCTAGTATAATAAAGACAATGTAGTGCAGGCTTAAGCATGAGAGTTAAGGGAAAAAGAGTTGCTCTGGGCGGGGGCGGGTAAAATGTGGGATATAGCCAAGTGAATAGAGCTTCCAGGGAAAAATAGTCTTTCTTAAAACAAGTCCATAATCTATTTGCATATAGATTTTTGTGGTAGGAGACAAAGTATGAAGAGGAAGATGAGCGAAGACGGCCAGTCTTAGAATTTATCTTTAATTCTGACGCAATCTTGAAAAGTACTTTAATTTACTAATTTTAATATTTTCTTTACTCACATGTTTTTTTCTTAGAGCTCTTATCATTGTAAATTGTTAATTTTGTAATTGTCTTTTTAAATAATTTCACATTTTTGTTAAAATATCTCTAAGCAAGAAGACAGAGAAGAGAGGGCGAGCAGGAGACAGGGAGGAAAGGGGTGAGGGAGAAAGAGGGAGAGACGGTAGAGAAACAGACTGGCAGCTCCAAGACAGGAGCACTTACCAAACTGTCAGCGGGACAAAGGAAAGCAGTCGGGAAGATGGACTCAACAGTCTCAGGCCAGATGTGGCGGGAACCAGCAGAAGCAAGATGGTCACATCGCAGGAAGGTCCCGTCAGCACCAAATGTATGGAAGCATGCAGTGAAACCACGGAACAGGACCACTCCCTGGACAGAAACAGCAGTTCATCTGGGAACAAACCAACTGCTGGGCTGCCTCCCTGAAGCAGAGAACACAGCTAGCAAAAGAAGCAGAACAGGTTTTATAGGCAGTCAGGGGCTCCGGTGACTTTCCAGGATGTTCCTGCCTGGGAGGTGACTGTTAGGCCTCCTGATAAGCAGTGGGGGTGTTGAGTCACCAGGTTTCTGAGAGATACAAGTTTTGGGTTCCTATTTCTGCTTGAGGGACCTGCTAGCCCACCATTCTAGGGAACACGGCAGTGCTGTCACCATTGTGGGGACCTAACGGTAAGATACTATCTCACAAAAATGAGGATGTAAAGTTTATTATCTTACAGTTGCAGAAGTCAGTGGTCCTAAAATTTGAGGTGCTGGTGAGGCTGCCTCCCTTCTGCAAGCTCTAAGAGTGAATCTAATTCCTTCCGTTCCACTTTCTAGATGCCACCCAATTCCTTGGTTCATGGCCAGTGAGCCTATCTTCAAAGTTCACCATATGCCATCTTCAAATTCAAATCTCTTCCTGCCTCTGTCTTTTACTCTCTCACCTGTTTTCATCCTCACCTCTCTCTCTCTCTCTCTCTCTCTCTCTCTCTCTCTTTCAAAGAGTTTTGTGATTGCATGGGAACCATCCAAATAATACATAAAATATCTCATTGGAAAGATCCCAGTCAATCTGTGAAGTCCCTTTGCCTAGGTTGCAAAGCCTAGGACATGAACATATTGTGTGGGGAGCATTATTCTGTCTACCACATGCCCAATGCGCACGCGTGTGCGCGCGCACACACACACACACACACACACACACACCCTGACATAGAGTACAGATACATGTTCATATTTTCTTGTGCATATATCACATATACACAAACATTTTTACCCCAGAGGCAGCAGATGTCACTGAAGGATATAAAGGAGGAGATTAATGATGAGACATGGAGACTGGAGAGGTAGCTCAGTAGTTAAGAGCTCTGGCTGCTCTTGCAGAGGACCTGGTTTGGTTCCCAACACCCACAAGGCAGATAGCAACCATCTGTAACTCCAGTTCCTGACCTCTTCTGGCCTCTCCTGGCATTGCACAACATGGATACACTTAAATGTAGGCAAAACACTCATACATAAAATAAGTAAATAAATAAACAACAAAAAATTGAAGATAAAAGATACATTTAGAAAGACTGGCCTAGCCACTGGCTGGAGAATAGAAGAGGAAGGGACTGAGATAAAGAGGGATGACCACTGGGAACTGTAGGCCTGTAGGGCACCACGCACATCCAGGGCCATATTCACGGATATATTCATTCTTAAACCAGAAAAGTGCTTCTGTTCAGGAACTTTGTAGGCTATTTTACATTCCATTCATCTTTTTAAAACATTTTAAAGAAAGATTAAACTAGAAGAAGGAAAATAAACTGACTAATACAATAATATAACACAGGGTTCTAAGTGCTTTTCACATTTTAACATCTTGTAAATTGGAAGGCATCTTATAGTGATTTTTAGCAAGTGGTACTTAGTCACAGTTCTCTCCAAATGTGACTCAGACATACAGAATGGATATCAACTGCTCAGAGGAAATGCCCCCTGATAGTAGTGCTCCTCTAATTAAATTCTTCTGCATCAAGAAGAGTTTATGGGGGATGGAGAGATGGGTCAGCAGTTAAAAGCACTGGCTGCTCTTGCAGAGGACCTGGGTTCAATTCCCATTGCCAACATGGTGGCTAACAGCCATCTGTAACTCTAGTTCCAGGGGATCTGATGCCTTCCTCTGGCCTCCATGGGCATTGCGAGTATGTGGTGCATTTACATATATGCAGGCAAAATACTCATACATATAATTTTAAAAAACAATCAATAAAACTTTTTAAAAGAAGAGTTTGTGGCAGAAAGATAATTCTGTGGAAAAACATAAACATCTATGATTCTTAAGCAAAAAATGAAAATTGCCTTATAAAGGTTGTACTTTACATATGAAAAAAATCAGGAACACTTTAACCAATTTATTCATGTTTATATGTGTACATGAGTTTTTAAATTAAAGCCTCTGTCTAAAGCCCTAAAAGCCCTCTTTCAGTAATTAGATACAAAACATTCTAAATATAAAGACTCCTGGTGTGGGAAGCACTCTCTATGCTTCGTAGCAGTTAGGGAAGCCTAGCTTCTATGAACTTGAGCTTCCTCCATTAACAGCCTCTGGGGCAGAAAGGACTCAGCCACTCTGAACAACCCAGAAACTCAATGATAAGGAGCCCAAGACTCCTCTGTATGGTTAGAGACATTGAGATAGCCTCTTGTGGGGGACTCCTGTCATGTTGAGCCGAGGACTCCCTTCCCCCACTGAGTTACATACAGCCTGCCTAGAGGAAAAAATTTCTGTATTTCTGTGTCCCAAGCATCATTACCAAGGATCAGCACACACCCAGGCAATCACATGAACCAAGCAGAGCAAACAGTACAGTGAGTCTTAAAATTAAATTGCAATTAGTACTACGACCACAGACGAGGCAGAGAGCTATGTGTCAAACCCAACAGAGTGACTGCTACAATGAAGGGTATAATAGATATATGACACAGAGTGTTCAGGATGTAACTGAAGATCACCTGTCCAACCAGAACCAACTTGAATGAGAAAAGGACGACTGACTGGTGCTAACATTAAAAGCTACCAAATGACAGGGCCTTTCAGGGGGTCATCCTACAAATCCAATACTTAATCACAAATTCTTTTGAAAAAATAGCATATTCCAGTAAAGAAAGCTATTTTTCAAAGAAATTATAAAATTGGAAAATACAATATAGCAGAAAGTTAAAGGAAAATTCACTGGATATGCTGAATAGTAGGTGGAAGAAAGAAAGATAAAATCAATTAACTCAAATGAATATTAGTAAAATTCACGCTGTTTGAAAGAAATTGAAAAAAAAAAAACCCAAAACAAAATTCCTCTAAAGTACAGTAAGGCTGTGTACCCATGGGACAAAGGTAAAGAAAAATTCAGCATTTCTATTATTAGATCACTGAAGGAAATCAAAGTTGAAAAACCAAAAGGCTGACTAAGTCTCAAGTAGTATAAACCCAAAGAAATCCATGCTAAACTAATGGTCAAGCCTCTGCAAACTAATGTCAAGGAAAAAAAAATCTTAAAAGCATCTTGAGAGGAAATAACACATTCCTTAGGGTGGAAGTCTAATCAAATGTCAGAGAATTTTTCATCAAAAAGCACAGCAATCAGAAAGAAGCAACCTTGCATTTTCTAAGCCATGAAAGAGATTTGGCACTGCAAATTCTATACCCAGCAAAACTATCTTCCAGACAAGAAAGGAAGATGGCCACCCTCTCAGAAAAGGAAGACTAAAAGAATCTGATACAGACCTTCCTTGAAATATTAAGAATAATAAAAAAACATGTTCTTTAAACAGAAAATCAATAATAAAAGAACAAATGTTAGAACACAGGAAGAAGAAACAAAAGAAAAACAAGGACCATAATAGAATATATTACACTATAATACAGTATCTTTTTCCTCTGCGAACTTTATAGATGCATTTTATTTAGACAAAGTGTCACTATGTAGCCCTGGCTGACCTGGAACTGGCTGTATAGACTAGGCTAGCCTCAAACTCATAGAGATCCACCTGCCTCTGCCTTCTGAGTGCTGGGGTTAAAGGCTTCCCTCACTACTCAGCTACAAATACATTTTTATTAAAAATGAATCATTATCTGTTATCTAAGGCAAAAATTTTTAATTAAAAATTTATTTATTTTTATCTTATGTATATTAGTATTTTGCCTGCATATATATATAAGGGCACCTGTGCATGCAGTGCCCACAGAGTGCAGAAGAGGGCGTTGGATCCCCAAGCAATGCTCTTAACCACTGAGCAATCTCTCTAACCCCAAGGCAAAACTTTTTTAATGAGGAAGGTAAAGGACCAAACTAGAAGTAGTAGTCCACATTACATCCAAAGTGGTTAAATGTTGAGAACAATTGAACTGTATTGTCACATACACACACATAATGTGAAACACAGGGACCACCATAGCAGTAATACAAAGCAGTCAGCAACACTGTAGGTCAGTTAAGAGGACTTTACAAAAACATGCTTAGGCAACCCACTAGAATTCAAGGAAAGGGAAATGAAAGACGGCAAAGAACAAAATGGCAGACTTAAGCACTAATACAATAATAGTTACTTTATTGATAACTGTGATTTAAATATACCAACCAATAGTGATTAGAAGGGTACATTAAAAAACACAACCTAATTACTTGTGGTTTGTAAGAAACTCACTTCAATGTCAATGACCTAGGTGGGTAGGAAGCAAAAGGATAAAAGATATACATATAAAAACCAGTAATAGAGAAAGGGAGGCCTATATTAATGAGGATAGAAAATTACCAGAGTCAACTGTTGTCATTTTATCCCTAATCATGTACATAATGATGAGAGGGTCAACTCAGCAGGAAGAGATAACTGTCCTAACACATCCTAGCATGTTGCAGCAACACAACCTCCAAATCCTTCAAGCAAAAGCAGACGGAGCTGAACAGAGAAATACAGAAACCTACAGCTACAGTCAGGGGCTTAAACACCTCTCAGAAACTAATAGAAGCACTAGGCAGAAATCCATCGAAGGGGCTGGGAAGACAGCCAGTGGGTAAAGCACTTGCTGTGTAATCATGAGGACTGGAATTCAGATCCCAGCACTCACTCTCAGAAGACAGAGATGGGATTCCTAGAGGGGATGGAAAACTAGACAGGCAGAATGAACCCATCTAACTTTGGGTTCAACTGAGAAGCCCTGCATCAATGAGTAAAGTGGAGAGCAATTAAGGAAGACTCCTGATGTCAACCTTGAGCCTCTACACACATGTACATGCACCCACACACATGTCCACAAAGGCAAACACACCTACCTGCATGTATACCCGACATATACATACACATACCACAGAGACAGAGAAGACAAGAACAACACAGTCAGTCAACAGGTTCTAATTGGTATGTATAGCATATTCTACTGTCAATAGCAGAAAATATTGTTTTTACAGTTGCCATTAAACAGCTCCAAGATAGACCATATCCTGGGAAATGAAACAAAGCTCAGGTTGCCTGCTATCATGGAATTAATTAGACATCAACAACAGAAAGGCAGTAGAGAAACCTCTGAACATGGACATTAAACAGCACACTTCCATATAACCTGCAGATCAAAGAAATTTAAAAATATATAGAATGGGATGAAAACCTTAAAACATATCAAAATATGTGGGCTTCACCTAACACAATGCTGAGAAGGAAATTTACAGCACAAGATACTTACATTAGAAATAAAGCAAATGCTGACACCAATAATCTAAGCTCTTACATCAAAAACTATAAAAAGAATAGGAAAATAAAACCCAGCAAGTCATGGAGGAAAACTAAGAGCAGATATAGTGAGACTGAAAATAGGAAAAAAATGGAGGAAAATTAGTGAAACAAAAACTGGTTCTTCAAAAATGTCCTTAATGACAAGCCTCTAGTAAGACCAAGAAAAAGAAAATCAGGGGGTCTCAGTTTGACTGGCTGCAATTTTCTCTTCTGCTGGGACATAAACTAATAATATGTCTGAAACTTCGAAACCTTCAATTTTATAAAATATGACTTTAATTTTTAAAAATTCCTACTAATGTCCTGTGGTCTGAAGGACCTGGGCTCTGCTTTTTCTAGAGATTTTAGTGAATGTTTCAGTGAGTGTTTTCACAAAATGGTGTGGTCACTATAGCCAGGGGGGTGAAGTGTATTTCAGAGATGGGATGGAGGGGCCAAGCCAGAATCAAGAAAGGTCTCAGAGGGTGACCAAGTAAAAGAGGAACTCACATCTGGGTTTTCTAACTTTGGTCTGTTTGATTAGCCTGCTAGAGTAATGGCAGGAATATATTATATTCATCACTAAAGGAGAACCGAAGACCCCAGAGTGAAAAGGCAGAAAAATGGTCTGTTAGATTATTTTTCTCGTCACTGGCAAACTGTCTGACATGAGCCACAAAAGGGAGGAAGGGTTTATTTTGGCTCACAGTCTCAAATGAAACAGTCCATCACCGGGGTGGGGGCACGGGGAGAGCAACCTTCCATGGCAGGTGTGTGTGGTGATGAGACTTCACACCTACATGACAGGATACAGAGATGGAATAAGCAATTGCTGGGGCTATAACCCTCAGGTCCCTCTATCTTAAAGATTCCACAGCCTCCCCAAACAGCACCATCAGCCTGGAACTGAGTTATCAAATATGTACACCTACGGGGAACATTTCATATCCAACTCAAGCACAGTCTTCACACCCATTGGCTTTTCTGGAATCTATAAGTCCTCAACCTCTTCAGCGTCTCAGACCATGTACAACTCTCAAAGCAAGGTTCCTATAAAGCTCTCTTAACTCCTAGTTTTATATCACGTGTCACCAAACTGCAATGTTTTCCACCAGCCCTAGAGTGTGAGAGGAAGATAGAAATCTGATTAATTCTTCCTTGCTCTCTATGACCCAGACTCCCTGGAACAGGACCATGAGTAATTTTATGGGTCATTTGGGAATAAACTACATAAGATTGATGATGATTTTATGTTCAGATTCCTGGTGGCTGGTATTGTCATTTCAAAGGAAATGTGTCTGCTCTCTGTAAAGTGGTGGGCATGTTTCTTCAATGATTGCCAGCATCTTCACAGAAAATTCTAGAAAATCTCCAAGTTTTATTTAGTGAGTACAAGGTTGTCTAAGCTTGGTCTTCAGCCCATGCTTGTTCCCAGCATCCCTTGCAGCCTGTGTTAACTCAGCAGTTTAAACAAGGTTAAAGCACACGTGCCATTTGTGTGCCTCTCTTTTCCTAAAGATACAAGTGTTGCCTAGTCCTTGGTGAGAACAGGGTAATTGCTACTAAGAAATTTTCACCTTTCTGTGATGAAAAATGGAAAGAACAAATTGGAGTACTTTATCAAATAATTTGATAAAGAATGGACATGGACCATCTGCTACTCAACAGTGTTATGGAATGAAATCCTGCTTAGTAGGATTGCGTGCCAGTATTCAGCTACATTTTTAGAATCAAGGGTTTATTAAATCTAATCACTTTACTTCCAACTCCAGCTCTGCTGATGAAAAAGCAAAAATTTCCAGATTGAGGATCTGGGGGCCTCAATGCCAGACATCACTCCTGCTAGGTCTCCACGTCCACTGAAACCCTGTCCTCAGGAACAAACACACTGAATTAGATCCTCCTCAAGAACCAGTCTATGAGGAGGGAACCTCGACGTGGAAGATGTAAAACATCTGTGTTCTGATATTCTGAAAATCTTCCCCCAAAACAGTTTACCCCATAGTTTAGGCAGAATCATGTGTTAAAGTTCAGGGTGTGGATAACTGTGTTAGCATCCCTGGCCCAAGTTCTCTTAGCAATAACACAAACACACACACACACACACACACACACACACACACACACTCATGCACACACATATCAACAGCACATAGTGCTAAGGACGGAATGTTTGTGTACCCTAGAAATTCATGTTAAAGTCCTAACCACTGATGTCATGGTATTTGGAAGTAGGGTCTTTAAAAAGTGAGTACGGGGCTGGTGAGATGGTTCAACTGGTAAATGTAGCTGTTGCTAAGCCTGATGACTTGAGCTCAACCCCTGGTACCCACATGGTGAAGAGAGATAACCAACTCCTGCAAGCTGCTCCCTACCTCTACATGTAAGCTGTGACATTTGTCACACACACACACACACACACACACACACACAATAGATAAATAAATCAATGAATAATAAAATAAAAGTTCTAAACAAAGAAATGTGATTACATCCAGGTGAGGTCATTAGGGCTCCCCTCACCAGATTGGTGCCTTTAGAGGAAAAGGAAAAGACCAGAGCTTTTCTCTGCTATGTGAAGAGCAGAGAGGTGACCATCCATAAACTCTGGAAAAGGCCCTCACCATGCTGGCACTTGGATCTTAGACCTCCTGGTGATCAGAACTGCGAAAAACCAATGTCTGTTGTCTAAGCCTCTAAATCTAGAATGTTTCAATATGGCAGCCCAAGGTGACTGAGACACAAGCTCATATACACTCCATGTACCACACACACACACACACACACACACACACACACATATTCATATGGACACACTCATATAGACACACACATTCATATAGACATATGCACATTCCTATGGACATGGTCTACCACACACACAGACACATTCATATGGATGCACACATTTATAGACAGGTAATCATATGGATACACTCAGTGTATCACACATATGCACATTCATATGGACACACACATTCCTATGGACATACACATACATTCATATGCACATACACATATATGGAAACACATACATATAGACACATTCATATGAATATGCACACTTATATAGACACATTCCTATGGACACACATATGTATATAGACACACACATTCCTATGGACAAACATATAAACACATATATTCATCTGAACATACACATATATGGACATACACATATAAATATATATGCACACACACATCTTGCATATGCACAGCCACACTTCTACACAGAGTGGATGTACACATCTCCCCCACACACACAGCACCGTGCCCTCGATCCACGTCCATTGGTAGCTCTCCGTGTGTGCTGAGCCCTCTGGGACCTTTCAGGCCTTGACAGGCTGTCTTCTCAGCATGAAGCATTTCTCTCAGCGCTTCATTTTGCCATTCCTCCGCACCCTGTAGTTCTCACCTTGGAGAACTTCCTTCAGAGAGCCTTCCTCATCCTTCTATCCCAACTGGCTTAGATATCTCATGTCGCCTTGGGCTGGGTTTCAGAACATACCTCTTCATGTAACTCTATTCTGTGAAATCTCTTAAAATCAGTGGGAATCTTCATACTATAAAGATTGGCAAATACTGCCGATCAGAGACTTGGTTGGTCTTGTGCTTGATGACGTTGTGAGAGCACTTTTTAAACAGCAGCACAGCACCGATGGCATTCCCCTAGCACCTTGCAGTTTCTCTTTCTTTACCCTTAACACATTCTTCACTAGCTGCCGCCTTACCCACATACCCCTCCTTGCTGTAAGCTTTGTGGGGTAGATCTGCCTGACTTCTCACTACTGGTAACCCAGTCACTTGCATGACGCTAGGCTCTATGGGCCTCGGTAAAGATTTTTGATGGGTGACTAGATAATTTCTGGGGCCCCTCTCCTGGTTGGTATCTGACAGAGTCAATCTCCTGTCACCCAGAAAGCCACAAGAATATAGCTACAGGGGACCTTTGTTCCAGAGATCAGTGAGCACCTCATCAGAGCTCCAAGCCAAGCCTGGAGTGGCCTCTGTGAGCCTCCAAGATAAAGCTTATAAAATCAAGAAGGGTCTGAAGAGACAGCTCAGTGGGTAAGAGCATGTACTGCTCTTCAACAGGATCTGAGTTTGGTTTCCAGCACCCACAATAGGCAGCTCACAGCTGCCTCAAACTTCAGCTCTAAGGGATCCAATACCTCTGACATACAAAGGCACAGACACACAGACACATCATTACAAATAATAAAATAAGGGACTGGAAAGATGGCTTGCTGGTTAAGAACTGTTCTTCCAGGAACCCCAGGTTTGGTTCCCAGTATCCCATGATGACTAACACCCAACTAATACTCTAGTTCTGGGGATCTGATGCCCTCTTCTGGCTTTTTTAGGCATTTCATGCACATGGTGAAATAGACACAAGCAGGCAAAAACTCGTACATATAAAATAAAAATAAATAAATTTAAAAACAAAATAAAATATTAAAATGAATCAAAATAAAGTCAGGAAAAAGGTGGCAGGGGTAAAGCACTAACAAAATCAGGGAAATGCAACTAAAAAACAAAGGCTGTGGACAAACCCTTCTCCTATGAACTTCCCTGAGAAGAGATCGATCATTTCTCTCTAGGATCAGAAAGAGAAATAAGATATAAATGTCCTCTTGGACATGGCACATCTTGTTTCACACATAATTTTAACAGTTTAAACAATATGTTGATTGATTGATTATTTCATACAATGTATTTTGATCGTATTCAGGCCCCCTCCCATTTCCTCTCAGACTCTCCCACATCTCCCTAACCTTCCCATTTTATACCCTCTATTTTTTAAGACCTACTGAGTCCAATTAGTGTTCTCCAAATACTCTTGGGTACAGGTCCATCCCATCCCCTGGAACATGGTTAACCCCTCAGCGTCACACCCTTAAAGAAAACTGACTCTCCCTCTCCCAGTAACTATAGGTTGCCAATAGCCCCTCAGCTAAGGTTGGGGCATCATGCCCACCTCCCCATTCCATGCTGGGATTTTGCCTGGCTTGGTCTTGCACAGATCTTATGTATGCTGTCACAACCACTATAGATTCATATGTGCAATGTCCTGTAGTGTCCAGACAACACCATTTCCTGTGGCCATCCACCACCTCTGGCTCTTACAATCCTTCCAACCCTCTTCCACACTGATTCCTGAGCCTTTAGGAGAAGGGTGTGATATACATGTCTGAGTACTTCCTGGTCTCTTCTTTGCACCTTGACCAGTTGAGCATCTCTGCTAATTGTCATCTTCTGCAAAAAAGAAGCTTCTCGGGTGTAGCACCTGAGCCCGCTCTCTCAGCATCTAGGCCTAAGTGGTCCTAAGGCTACCAACCGACAAAGTTGACACCATGCGTCCATTCGGGTTTTTGTATAAAGTTTATGGAGTCTGAAAGAAATTTACTTACAAAGGCATACACCCACAGGCAGCTTTGGAGATCCACTGCCTCCAGTGGGTGGCCCTCCAGTGGCCCATCGGCACCCTGCCAAGATGGCGACTTCCCCTGCTTTCCGGCTTCCTCAGCATCTGTCCTTAGGCCCCGCCCCCCATGCAATCGAACCTGACTGACTGGGTGGGAGGGGTGACTGTCTCCCCCTCTGAGTCTCTTGGGGTTCAGTGCTAGTTCTCTCAGAGGACATACCTACCCAACATCTGGTGAGGGTTGAGAGAGGACTAATCTATGGTATAAAGATAAATCATTAGGAGTCGGTTCGCTGCTGTGCACGTTTAGCAGAATAGCAGTGGTGTGTGCTCCTTTATAGCTTGTGATCTGTCTGGCCACAGGTTCTTGGTCTTGATAAGAGGGCCAGGTATGCGTTTCATCTAGCTGTATGGCCCTTTTCATATAAAAAGTGAGAGGAGACTCATGAGATAAGAGGGGTTAAATTGGGTGTGGGGTGGGAGGGTAAGGTGGGGGGAGAGTGTGGCAAGGGATAACTATTGCTAAGGTCTTTAGAAAAAAAACTAATATGGGAATTTACTGCTATAGAAGCATCTTAAAATATATACCTGTATGAAAAGAATTTAAATGGAGTTATCCTATAACCGGGAGACAAGGCCTCTGCTAGACTCCACAGGGCCTTACATCCAATCAGAAAGTGGTTGGTTACATTATAGCATTCATGTCACTGTTGCACCAGCAGGCATATCTTTCCAGGCCCACAGGGTTCACAGCTGGGCAAGGCTGATGATTACTTTTCTCTTCTGGTAGCATGCACAGTACCTTCTAGCAACTGTGAAAGCTAGTCAGTAGAGATGAAGCTTCAAGGTCAATACCAGCTTGACTTCTCCATGTTCTATGATTCAAGTATGTATTCTTTTTATCAAAAAGTTAAGCTCTGGGGAGCAAACAAGAGAAATAGCAATAGCCAGTATTGTCTGAAAGCCTATGGGACCCCCCCTCCCCACACCTTGGCCAACAACTCCAAAAGAAGGAGCCCATTCCTGGCATTGGATTTTTTATTTGCTAGCCTGTGGGGCCCTTCAAAGCTCCCAAATGTCAAGTTCTCAGGCGTCCATTCTGTCATGAAAAGCTGTTGTCAGCATAAGGTATTATACTGGATGTGTGTAGCTAGGGCACATTTGAAGCCAAATTGTTTTCTTCATGGAGAATTTATGCACAACGCTCCTCTCAGATTGAGAGTTAAAGCTGCATTGTTTAAATTGCGGTAAAAATATCACATATTTGTCACCAGCCCATTTCTACGGTGCAGCTCAGTGTTGAGTACTTTTGCATCATTGTCAAAGCTGAAACTCTACCTGTGTTCACTGAAGCTCCCCTAGCTTCAGTTCCTGGAAATCACCACTCTACTCTGTGCTTCTACCAAACTGATTATTGTATAGATCTCATGGAAAGAAAACGTGAGATACTTGTCTTTTTTCTTTGGCTATTTGACAGGATTCTTTCTTCAGAGCTGGCTTTGGAACCCAGAGCCTCCCACATGTGGCTGTGCTATCATCAGCACTCTACTGTATTCCAAGTTCACTCTTTCTACTTTTCATTTTTGAAACAGTCACTCAGGCAGCCTTGAACTTGTGACCCTCCTGCTTCAGCTTCCTTCCTTCCTTTCTTCTCCCTTTCTTTTTAAAGAAATATTTTATTTTATTTATGAGCATATTGCCTGCATGTGTGTAAGTGCACCTATGTGGTGCAATGCCTATGGAGGACATCGGATCCCCTGGAACTGGAGTCACAGACAATTGTTAGCCACCATGTGGGTGCTGGGACTAGAACCAGCATCCTCTGCAAGAGCAGTCGGTGCTCTTAACTGCTGAGGTATCTCTCCAGCCCATTTTCTTTCTTTTTTTTTTTTTTTAAAAAAAAAATTATGTTTATTTTATGAGTGTTTTACCTGCATGGTAACAGTCCACCACATGTGTGCAATGCACAGAGACCAGAAGAGAGCTGGAACTGGAGCCACAGACAGTTGTTAGCCACCATGTGGGTGCTAGGAACTGAACGTGGGTCCTCTGCAAAAGCAGACAGTGCTCTTAACTGGTGAGCCATCTCTCCAGCCCTAGATTTCCTTTTCTTGAGGCTGAAGGACATTGTTCAGTGTTTCCCTTATCTTTCACCCCCTCGGTGGACAATTAGACCATTTCCACCTGACAAATACTGTAAGAAGCTCTCTTTAATCTTTTGGCTACGTGCCTAGAAGCAGGACTGCTGTGCCATGTAGTAAATTCCATTTTTATTTGTTTTTTATCAATCTCCATCCAGTTCCCCACGGCAGCTCTTCCATTCTACATCCATGCCAACCAGAATAGTTCTGATATATTCATAATTTTACATATGTTTGATAATAATTGTATGCTGTGCATTATAAACATTTTCTTCAAACCTGTCCCTGGTTTTTAAACTTTCCTTTGATATAGTCTAACGCATCATTTATTTTTTTCTTCTAAGCATGAGGACATTAAAACACTGTGTTTTAAACTTTTAAGTATGTCTAAATTATTTCGATGCTGTTTTATTTCTGAGGATGATGTTATGGGGAAATATTTTCCTTCATAGGTAATCAGATGTCTTTCTCTGGTTCGGAAATGTCATTTCTCTCCTTCATAGTTGCCTGGACTTCTGCCTTCTGAGCCTGGTAGGAAATGGCCCCGGGGTTTTCTCCAATCCTCCAGCAAACACATAATTGAAAGCTCTGAGTGGGCAGTCAATCATGACCCTGAGCACACCCAAAAAGGGGTATGAAGTGATGAGCACAGAGGCTTCACACGAGGAGGCTACAGTTGATTTGGGCCTTGAAGCAAGCAAGCAATTACTTACTGGTGATGAGGAACACCAGACAACAGGATGTGCATACTGGCAACCACTGCGAGCCAGAGGCAGCATCCTAAAAAGGGAGTCATGAGTGGTGCTCCGAACGTGGAGAACTATGGCTTGGCCAAAAAGTGTGTGTGTGTGTGAGAGAGAGACAGAGAGAGAGAGACAGAGAGAGAGACAGAGACAGAGAGAGAGACAGAGAGAGAGAGACAGAGAGAGAGAATATGAATAAGAAGAATGCCCAAATAAGCAAATTTGATTGGCTAGGACAAAAGGCAGTGGTCGAACATGAGGGCTGCAAACTGAAGCTGCCGGGTTTGAACACTGATTCTACCACTTGCTGCCTTTGTAACCTTGGAAAACTTTCCTGAATTGTCTCTGCCTCAATTTCCTCACCTACAGATTCAGGGTAATTACTGTGAGTTATTGTGTGTAAAGCTGTCAACATGGTGCCTAGCCCCTCCTAAGAGGCTTATGTTGAGCAACTGCTCCCACCCATAGGAGGCAAGCACTCACAGGTGTCCCATAGGAGGCAAGCACTCACAGGTGTCCCATAGGAGGCAAGCACTCACAGGTGTCCCATAGGAGGCAAGCACTCACAGGTGTCCCATAGGAGGCAAGCACTTACGGGTCTCCCATAGGAGGCAAGCACTCACAGGTGTCCCATAGGAGGCAAGCACTCACAGGTGTCCCATAGGAGGCAAGCACTCACAGGTGTAGAAAGTGCTCCTGATAGTGAGCATTTGTGCGTACCTATTGACCACATGTGTGTCTGCTTTTGAGAACTATGTATTCAGGTCCTTCGCCCATGTGTAATCAAATTTTTTGTCCTCTTGCTATTGGATGATCTGATTTCCTTATATATTTTGGGTGTGACCCCTTTCAGATACGATTTTCCACTGTTTTCTGTCAATGCGTGTACTGTCCTTCACGCTGTTAAGGATTTCCTTTGCTTTGCTGAAGCTTTGTGATTTGGTACAATTTTATTTGTTTATTTTTATTACGTCTTTGGAGTCAAATCCAAATTTAAGTATGAGAAAATAAAGTAATTCTTGAAAGTATAAAACCCCATTGATAAAATGACAACTCACTAAAAAAACTGACTTGGATAGGGGAAGCTAAAGTCATACTTAGCAACACGGTAGCTTCAGCTAAAACTCGTTCTATGAGTGTGGCTCAAAAAGAAAGAAAAATGGAAAATTGATAAACATGAAACTGTACCCAGAGATTTAATATTTACCTCACAAAAGGATGCCAAAAAACGTGAGGGAAAAATAAATGCAAAGAAATGATGGAGGGACGGTCCACAAACTTGGGAGATACAAGTGCTTCACATCAAATGGGCCTACGTACACTTCATGCGAATATTAGAAAGCACACATTTGGTGACTTTTTAAAAAATGAATTCCAAGATGCAAAGAAAATGCCACACACTTTGAAAAGAAAGAAAAAGTAGAAGGAAAAGGAAAGCTACAAGGGACTGAACATGAATCTAGCACTGATCGCCGTTCGGGAGTATGCAATTGTTAGAGTACTCTGTGCACACGGCCAAACTATTCTGAGAGAAGAGGACTCAGACACTTCCCAGATGAATTACCATTCTTATGTGAGAGGAAAATGAACACCCTTTTCAGGGTTGGGGAGAGAGCTCAGTCAATGAAGTGCTTGCTTTACAAGCATGATTAACTGAGTTTGAGTCCCAGAACCCACATTAAAGAAAAGCTAGGTATGGTGGCTTTTAGCTTCAGCACTGGGGAAACAGAGACAGGTGGATTGTTGGGGCTCACTGGCCGGCTAGCCTCCTTGATGAGTTACAGGTCAGTGAGAGAGCCTGTCTCAAAAAAAGGTGGACAGATTACAGGATATGGAGAGAGCAAGGTGGTACTGACTGTGGTTTCCCCTATACTGGCTAGTTTCCATAGAAGCAGAAGGTGCAGGCTACAGGGGGAGAGAAGTCATCAACAGCCTTGCCCAGATGCTAATTCTGCAATATGCCCATGATGCAGCAGTTGACACAAATGTTATAGGGATAACCAAACACTTACTGATTGGATTTAAGGCCTGTTTCACAGAAAGAAACTCATGCCTGGTATTGTGACTCTTGCCAAGGACTTGTGTCTGGGGAGTTCCTGGGCCCTAAGGGAGAACCTACTACTGTGATTTTGCTAAGCAGGTGTCGTACCACATTGCCTTGTAAACGCATATTTCTACACCATAGATCAGTGCGTGTTTCAGTCCTGATCCGCGAAGCTTCTCTGTGTAGTGCACAGCATTATCCCGATGACTCACAACTGGTCAAAGTGCAGAGACTAAGTGTCTCTGGAGGAGAGCTATATCACAGCCCTCCCGCTGAGGGCCAGAGAAAAGCATTGAAGAGGGTCAGAAAGACTGTAAAAGCCAGAGGTGAGGGAGGACTTGTCAAAACAGCATCATTTGGACGTAATAGGACCATGGCACTTAGGAGCTCACAGCAGCTGTGGTTGCCTGCACGCGATCTAGCCAATCACCATTCCAGCATGGATAGAGGTGGGGCTGAAGAGCTATGGAAAATAGATGGCAGCCAGCAGAGAGAGAGTCCGTTTTCTTCAGGGGTAGGGCCTCTGGTAGGTCATGCTCCACTGGATGGCCCTCCACTCACACACATATGGGCAGCCCTATTGAAACTCAACAAAAGGAAAGGACAAGAATTTGGGAAGATAGTGCAGGGATCTGGGAGGAGTTACAATGGGCAGAGGAGGTGAATATGATCAAAATACGTGTGCATATGTGTGTGTGTGTGTGTGTGTGTGTGTGTGTGTGTGTGTGTAATTCTCAAAGAATAAAATTTGAAAACTGGTTTTTTTTTTTGTCTTTGTCTTTTTGAGACAGGGTCTCCCTGTAGTCCCAGCTGTCCTGGAACTCACTATGTAGACCAGGCTGGCCTTGAACTCAGAGATCCACCTGCCTCTGCCTTCCAAGTGCTAGGATTAAAGGTGTGTGCCACCACGCCCGGCTTTAAAAAATATTTTCAAAAGCAATAAAATAAAAATGCCAGTTCTGCCAAGTAGCCAGGGAATCTGTAATAAAGACGTGTGGATTTGATTGTGGGGCAAGAGAAGCATCCTTATAAAGGCAGTACATTACATTAGAAAAGTGGTCATCAGCAACAGGACACCAGGGCTGTCCTCTGGCCTCCACCTGCATGGTGCACACACACATAAAGAAAACCCTTTTATTTTTTAAAAAAGTTTTTATTTATTGCTTTTTAATTTTATGTGTATGTGTCTATTGCCTGCATGTACGTAAGTCCACCTGTGTCGTGCAATGTCCGAGGAGGTCAGAAGAGGCTGTCAGATCCCCTGGGACTGGAGTTACAGACAGTTGTTAGCTGTCATGTGGGTGTTGGGATTTGAACCTGGGTCTTCTGCAAGAACAACCAGTGTTCTTAACCACTGAGCCATCTCTCCAGCCCCAAGAAAACCATTTTCAATACCCAAACAATCCATGAAGTTTGGTCACTCACATATCCTTCTGAGAACACTACTGAAAATATAAATATATCCCAAGAGAGGGCAGGACATGGGCTACAAGGAACAAAGAATGACCAGCGAAGCATGTGAGTATGACGGCTCCTCATAGTGCAGCTATAATGTGCAGTCCAACTCTTCATTTGAGAGTCCCAAAACAGAAAAATAGAATCCTAACAATTTGGAACAATATTTTCCAGGATGACGAGGAGGGGGAGGAGCTGCAGCAGCAGGTAGGTGGGGAAGAGGATAGAACAGGGAAATGGTATGGGGCAGAAATGTGGGATAACCTTGCTCTCATCATCAGCTCACAGCCTCCCATGGCACATGACATGGGTAATAGGAGAAAGACACAACAGACTGACTTCAGCAGGCTTTTATGAACCACAGGAGCCTCCAGAAATGGAGACCCAAGACCCCAGGGGAAAACCATTTTAATGCTTACATTGGATGAAGCATGGCCAGCCATGTGGAAATGTGTTGCCTAAAGGGTGTGAGCTAATGTTAATGAACAGAGAAGGGAAATCCAGCAGACCCCACCTGGCCTCTGCCTGGTGTTCCTTTTTCCTGAGAACAGGGCAGAGCCTCTTTTGGAATGAGGGGTCCAAGATCTAGAGGGTGGGTCAGAATGTTAGTTAGGGTTCTCTGGAGAAATAGAACTAATTGAATAAGTACATGTTACAAAGAGGACTCATTATTAGACTGCCTAGGTGGTGCAGGCTAGCCAGTCTAACACTACATGCTGGACAGATTGACATCGCAGTAAGTTGCTCAACCATTAGGGCTGGATGTCTTGGCAGTCACAGTCTGGCACTGAGGTCCTGGAGGAATTCTGAAGAGCCGCTGGTCTTCAATCATATTGGAAGCCAGAAAGAGAAACAAAACAAAGTGGTGTAGCGGTTTGAGTGAGAAATGACCCCATAGGCTCAGGCATTTGAACACTCAGTCCCCAGTCGGTAGCACTTGTTTGGGGAGGTTACAGAAGGTACAGCCTTGCTACAGAAAGTCCATCATGAGGGGTGGGGTTTGAGAGTTTATAGCCTTGCCCCACTGCGGTTCGTTCTCTCTGCTTCCTGTTTGCAGCTGAAGATGAGTGTGCTCTGCTTCCTGTTCCTACTGCCTGCTACCAAGCCTCCCCCACCATTATGGACACTCCCTCAGGAACTTTCTTCCACACAGCTCTCTTTTTCCGTAAGTGGCTTTTAGCTCCTAATGTAATTAGCAAAGATCACAAGAATTTATGAGAACTTCAGAAACTGTCTTAGGTGATGGCAGATACTTTATATTTTGCTTTGCTTTTTTCCCCAAAACTGTTATTTCTCTACTCATGGCTGTCCTGGTTGCATTTCTGTTGCTTATGGTAAAATACATTGACAAAAAGCAACTCGGGGAGAAAGGGTTTATTTGGCTGCCAATTCCAGGTTACAGTCCATTACGGCAGGGAGGGCAAGGCAGGAACTTGAAGCAGCTGGTCATACTCAGTCAGGAGCAGACTGAGAATGAATGCATGCATGCCTACTGCTCAGTTCGTGTTCTCCACTCTGATACAGTCCAGGATCCAAGCCAGTGGATGGTGCTGCCCACAATGGGCAGGTCTTGTCACTTCAATTAAAATGATCAAGACAGTCCCTCATAGAGAGTGGCTTTTCCCAGGTGATTCTAGACTGTGTGTCGAGTTGACAATTAAAACTGTTACACTGGTCACTAAAGTTATCTTCCAAATATAGACATGTTTGAGAGCAAACAGGCTATTAACCAAGTAGTTATAGGGCCAATGCGCAAACTGTGGCTGTCCTGGAAATGGGAATACGTGGTCATTGTATCAGTAGAGCAGCCAGCTGCTGCTCACACCAGCCAGGCTGCACAGCGTTTTGTAGGGTCAGACAATGGCTGAACCCTTGCTTGACTATAGATCACTTACGAGTTTTCATACTCATCACTAGGTTACTTTATAATGTCTGTTTCTGCGGAAGATGATCACAAACGTCAGAAAGTGTCGATTCAGGATACAAGAGTCACTCTTAGTGATGTGAGCCTCCCCTCCATCCCGTTTACTCCTGGTCTCACTAAACCTGACAAAGCAGGGCCTCCTTGGCACCGGACGCCGAGTCCTTCCACTTGGGCCAGTCACAGCAGAGGAAAAGATGGAGAAGTGGGTGCAGGCTGGAAGACCATGAAACAGTCTATAAACCCAACTGCATGACTGTGAGCAAAGAACGTAGCTAACAGCTGTGCAGACCACAGGTGAAGGAGGCTTGGGGGATCCTGCTCAGAATCCCGAACATGCGTGCTTCAATCTGAGGACAGTTTGCAGGCAGGCCTCTCTGTTGGGGGCTGTTTGTTTATTATGTACATTGAGCTGTGTCAGGCTTGTTTACTGAGTTTGTGTTATGCACACCAGTATCTAATCTGCCTTATCAGGAGGAATGTGTTTATATGGAGAGCCTCACAACACCTGACCTTGAGGCAATAGTGGTAAACAGAAAGATCAAAGAAGCCTTTGATTTGATGCTCCTTGACCCTCAGATACAGGTGGGAAAACAGCTGTGGAAACTAATTGAGTTCTTCTGTATAAAAAGGTGGAGCTGAAATAAACCTGGGCTGCAGTATTCACTGTCAGTCCTCCCGAGCATCTTTCCTGTCTCTTTCTTTCTTTCAATCCTCACTCCCCCTTTCAGGTACTGTCCGTCTTGGCTGGCTTGCACCGGCACCTCTCCAGCGCTTGAGCATTGCAGAGTGTGGGCCCTGCATGCAGGCTCTGCTACATCTGCTCAGACTCGCAGGTACCTACCTCTGCTGGTGCGTCTCTAATCCCTTGGTGTCTGTGGCTTTGGTGTTGCTGTAACTTACATGCCTGATAAAATGACTTAGAACAGGAAGTGCATATTTAGGCTTATGGTTTCAGAGGGTTCTGAATTAGAATGGGAGGCACAGTGGGGAAACAGCTCAGTTCACAGCTTGAGGGGCCAAGAAGCAGAGACAGAGGAATGCCACCCCCAGGATGCTTTCCTTCTTTTATTTCTTCTTCTCTGTCCCTTGGGATTGTGCCTCCCACTTTTTGAGTGATTCTATTTCCCCTCAGTTAAATCTGCTTAGAAATGTCCCCACAGACACACTCACAGGCGCCTCACCAAGTCCTGGGTGATTCTAAACCAGTCAAATGAAGTATCTTCATGATCCTAAAAAAAGAAGAAGAAATAAAAAGCCCTTACATTTATGTTTTGATTTAATGTCCGAAGTAGCGATTGTATGTGATGAGTCATTGCACAGTTAGCTCACTTGCAATTTACTCCTAGTGTTTCTGATGAAGCAGGACCCAGTCTGCATAAGCTGACGCAAGTATAAAATCAGGCATTAAAAGAAGTACAAGAGACCCGTAAAGGGACCACATAGTATTTATTCATGCTGTTTACATTTAATTACGTGAAATTAGAGCAAGTGTTCAGCATAGACTGGTTCTCCTTGTGATACATTATCTACAGCAACAATGACATTTAGGATTTCCCGTCCTAACGCAGAGATCGCCCTCACCCTGTGGAGTTTTTCTCTCAAGAGCGAGATGGAGTAGAAAACTGTTCCACGTTGGATCACATCCAAAGTGTTTTTAATTCCTCAAGTTCTAAAAGAAAATCAGTATGGAGTAAGCAGGGCCCCAGAGAATAGCTGAGGCATGCCCACTGGAAGAAAGCAAACCAAAGTGAACGTCAGTAATGCTTAGTCTGTGTCTGGAACTATTTAAAATACTCTACAAATGTAGCTTAGTGAAATCAAAAGAGAATACTATCAATTGTTTCTAATAATCCAAAAATTTTATCCTTAAGGCAGGAAAGAGAAACAAAAAAGGGGAATGAGGAGAAGGTAGAGCAGAGGGTTGAGAGAAAGACACAGGAAGTTGGAGAAAGGAGACACTTTTCAATGAGTGATACAGTGATGAAGAATGTTGGTCATGAGAGGGAGCGTGTGAAAAGTCCAGCATCAGATACCAGCCTCTCTCAGCACAGCTGCCCTGGAAGATCTGTTTTGAGAGCATTGTTGGGTAGCAAAAGGGAAGGGGGAGGGTGTGTTTACTTCCTGCATTAAGGCACCCCAGGATAACGCTGCCCATTGGCAAGCAGCACCAGGCAGTAACAACAAAATAACAGCGTCATGAATTGGGCTACCTATTATAGTCACACTGTGCTAAACAGATCTGAGCCATGTGTCGGCTTGCTGGACTCCAGTCCCTCACAGATGATACTCATGCCATTGAGCACCAGATAGACCTTGTGTAGTCAGGAAACGGGGTAAACAGAGATAGACTACATTTCCCTTGCTCTTTATTACCCAGTTAGTCAGACAGGCATAACTGGACATGATTTGGAAGGCTGAAGGCTAAATTTCACTTTACCTGTTTATCGAAGGACGCAAAAGCTATGCTCCATCATTTCTAGAATAGTGTCGTGGAAGTGTTTGTGTGTAGGAGAAACTGGCTATGTAGGACCCTGACTGCCTTTGGGGGTGGTGAGAGGTGCAGAGCATCATCTCCCTGGCCCACACTGGGGCAGAGGTTGGGAAGGAGGATTCTAACACCAGCGTTGGAGGTGGTACCACCTGTTCCCAGAGGCACAAAGTTGCCCGAAGGACAATTCCATAGCACGCTTGTAAGCGGTTATTCCTGAAAGCTCAGCTTAGAGTCTGCATCTTCACCTTCAATATCTTCTAAGCACCTAATTCTTTATAATACTTAATTTTTTACCAAGCTGGCTTGAGCGTGAATGGCTTCTGCTGCTATGGATTTGCACCATAGCACTTGACTGACTGAGACTGGTTAGCAGACCTGGTTGGACTGGAGGATGCTAGAGACCCAATTGCAGTTAAAGAATAGAATGTTTATAAATCACAACATGTCACATCAAAATAGCTCATTAAACTGTTACCTAGAGTCCTATGAGGAAACACCCAGTCTTGAAGAAATGATTTTGGCAGATGGACCTACCATAATGGGAGAGTGAGAGAAATACCAACTCTGGACCAAGAGCTAGATGCTTCCAGCCATCCCTCAGAGCTTCAAGGAATGTAATTTAAGGTTTAGTGTGGGAAATCTTTGGATCAACACGTGGTTTACCCTAAGAGGCTTTTGGAACTCATCTCAAGAACAATGTTGAATGTTATCAGGTGGGTGGGGAATTCAGCAGCAAAATGCTCTTTTGCAAAAGCATCGACTCAGAAAGAACAGAACTGACGATTAGGATGGCGATCCTTGGGAAGAGATGGCTGAGCTTCCCCAGCTCTGCTCAACTTTTAACTGCAGAATCACCTTCTCATTTGCTGTGTAAAACTCTCCTTTACGTACAAGAAGACCTATTTCTCCATGTCCGCCTTCTCACTTTTAATAAAGCACTAGCCCAGCATGCTCCAGAAGACCAATTAGAAACAATCCCAGGAGAGAAATGTTTACATAGCAGATTATAATATCCTGCTGTATCAGTTCTTTGTCCCTTTACTGTGATAAAATGTCTTCACAAAGCCAACCGAAGGAGGAAAGGTTTATTCTGTCTGGCTCACAGTTCTAGGCCACAGTCTGTCATGCTCGGGAAGTCATAGAGGCAGGAGCTTGAGACGGCTGGTCACACTGCATCCAGTCAAGAAGCAGCGAACAATGAATGCTCAGCCAGTTTCCTGCTTTTTGGTTGTCGGGGATCCAAGCTCAGGGAATGGTACCACCCTCCTAAAGGTCTGGGATCCTACAGGGTGGGTGTTCCCACCTTCATTAACCCAATCAAGATAGTGTCTCACAGATGCGCCTGGAGGCTGGGCAATTCTCAATCCTGTCAAGGTGACAATTTGTTACCATGTAACAAGCCATCCCAACAATGACTTAAAGCAACAAGAATGTCATCTGGCTCCTGACTCTGTTTATTGTTCTGGGCTGAGTATAGCATGCTAGTCCTTCTGCCTGGATTGGATCAGTTCTCCGTGACTGGATTCGCTCACCCTTCTGGGATGACAACGGACTATTTATATGGTTTATCAACCTCCAAAGGCTTGCCTGGGTTTGTTCACGTGGAACGGAATGGTTTCCAATTTGGCAGCAGGGGCTGCAACACTTATTGAAACCTAGATTCACAACTTCCAGAACATTACTTTTCTATTACCTAACTATCAGAACTGGCCTGAAGCCTGCTTCTTTTCAAAAAATGGGGCAATAAAGGGAGGGATAATTAACACTAAAAGTAATTAGGGAAGGTCATATGGAAATCTATCAATATAGAAGTTTCTTAAAGTATACACAGCTACATTATGAAAAGGGAAAGGGTTAGAAAGGAGTTATAACAGGGAGACACTGGACTCTAGGTTAACAAAGTGCCCAGTACCAGGAATGGACTCCCTCTTTTTTGACCTCAAACATTACATCTTTTTTCGTTCCCCTCTTTGACACAAAGGTAAGTTTTTGAAGATTATATAAGCTTGTAAATACAACTGAGCACTTAGCATAGACTCGGGTAAGGTTCAATACAAGGTAACTATACATTCGCTCAATGTTTTCACTTTAAAGATATAGTCCATGAGTTCCTATGGAAAATTTCTATGACTAGATTTATGTAACAGAGACATTTAACACAGTACCATAATTTACCATCAGAGGAATGACAACAAATTATCCCAAATATATTTTCTAGAAAGTAGATGTTAAGAAAAAGGAAAAATTCTTTCTGACCAAACCACTTATTGCATCAGTTATTTACAATGCTAAAGTTTGCTTCTGTGCTGGGGATCAAACCCAGGGCCTTGTGTAAGGTAGCCTAGCATTGCATCAATAAGTTAATCCCAGAGACCAGAGTGTATTTCGTTTCTAGTAGTTTTTAACCTTAAGTTCACTTAAATAAACAAATAAATACCTAATCAAGCACCACATCCAAGGATTATAGAAATGAACCAAATGTGGGATTCCGACTAGACTGGTCTTACAGTCCCACAGTACTGAGACTTGGGGGAGGGAATGCTAAGTTTGAGGCTATTGACTGGGGGGGGGTCCATCCCATAGACCCTCAAACAATACTGACCATTGTTCCTGCTCTTGGTTATTTACCAGAACTTGATGGTAAGATCCCATTGCTGAAGATACAAATACATGAGCCACAGAAAAGACAAGGAGAAACCAAGCTGGTGGTGCCTTCGAGCTTCACCTCTACTAGCTGGCGTTCATAGTGCTGGAAGGTGCTACCCATACTACCTGAAAGTTACTCATCGGCCTTACCCAGCTGTGAATCCTGTGAACTAAAACAACAAACAGCCTGGCAAGATAGACACACTGCTACAGTAGTGAAAGGAGTATTATGGGAGTAACCGACAACTTTCTAATCGAATTTAAGGTCCGATTCATAAGATGGAGCCCATACCTGACCTCGCTATCAGGCATAGGAACCCGAGGCCCTAGGGAGAGCCTAATACTTATTCTGCTCAATAGATATAGTATTAAACTGACTTCGAGTTATTTATTGTTATACCCATAGATCAATGTCTCTCTCAACTTTAGCAGAGAAGCTTCTATATGTAGCAGATGGAAATGAACACAGAGACCCACAACTGGTCAATGCACAAAGAATAAGAGGCCGCAGACTGCTTATAGGACACCTGTATCAAACATCTACCGCCAAAATCTCAGGGATCACTGTAGAAAAGGGGTTGGAAAGATTGTCAGAGCCAGAGGTGGTGAATAACCACAAAGGAAAGGAGTTTTCCAGATATCCAGCCAGTTACACATATGAACTCACAGTAACAGTGATAGCCTGCGGAATTCCATATAACCTCAAGCCAGAAAAAAATCTCAGCATGGACATGGAGAGGTGGGAAAGAAATGCCAACCCTACCTAAAAACTATTGACAACTGATGGCTGTTAGGAGGGTGAGAGTCAGTCTCATTGAAGGATGAGACTCTTGGTAGGTTAACCAGCTCCACTGGATGGCCCTTTTATACACACATATGCATACATATGTCCTTAGGACAATCAAAGGCAAGAATTCTCCAAAACTGCTATTTGGAAAATGAAAATCCTAACTAGTTTATTAGGATTGCTAACAGAGAATGGGGTGGGGGTTTACTTACAGAAGAGTGGGTGTCTCCCCCATTTATGGCTGTGCTGGAAAAGTCCACATCCAAACATAGATCCTGTGACCTCCCAACAGCCGCACAAAATGGTGAGAGACCTGCCTCATGGCGTTCTTGGCTTATATATCCTTAGCCCCTCCCTGTCATGTAGCTAAGGGAATCTATAGACTACCAGGAAAAATATTGAGAATCAAAGCCAATAACCACATGTCAGGGGGCAGGAGTAACCACTGCAATTAGAGGTTCCCTGGGGGCAGGAGTAACCACTGCAATTAGAGCTTCCCTGTGCTTAAGTCTGAAAGAACTACTGTCAGCTTGAAGGATCTAGGACTGTCTTCACAGTCACACAGGTGAGTTAAATGGGATTGAAATACTGCTTTTTGTTTACCGTTTGGAGATTCCATTTGCCCTCCCCACCATTGGGCTACAAAGCCTGTTCCTGGTATATACTGTAGCATGACTGTAGGGCCCTTCTTCAGGGGGCTTGTGTCACTGAACTGAGTTGTACTAGAAATGACGTGAGAATCTATGGTTCTCTACTGAAGTGACTCTAATCAGACCTCTGCTTTCAGGGTTAAGATTCTTTTTGTCAGGCAGTGCAGTATTCCCAGCGGAGGATGGTTTTGAAAGGCAAAGGGGGCACAAGAAATAATGAACATCCACACATTCTTTTCAATAAATTAACCGACTATATTGTTTCTATATCTAAGAGTTCTTTTCGACAACCATTTTTTATTTAAAAATATTTTATTAGCATTGCTTTCTTTAAGAAGTAACATGGTTACACAGAAAGACGTTGTATAGGTTGGAGAATTTGGAGAGGCAGTGAATGGCAAACTCACATTATAGGAGCAGTGACAGATTTCACATTATTGTTGAAGTTTGGTAGTACAGTTTTGTCAGTAAACAATATTCAAAAAGTAGTATAGTAGACTTGTTGAATTTTGAATGTATATTCTGATACATAATTACATATTTTTGGCTTGAGGATTATATCAGTTTATAGTATTTTCTGTTTCTTTTTTTTAACTTCCAAGATTGTGATTTTTATCTCTAGAAGTGCAATTAGGCCATAGACAAAGGTACATTGTTTTAGAAGAATAATAGAAAAATAATGGAAAACCTCTTGGTGCCAGATAATGGGAGAGACCCAGCATCAAGGTCTGGATACCCAGGACCACCTGTGCAGTATGGCACACAGCTGGGCCTGGGGAGGTGGGGTATCCTTTTCAGAGAGTCAGTCCTCTTAATATTGGAATCTGCAAAAAACAGAGACCTCCCCTGACCCCAGCAGAAGAGACACCACCTCTGCCCTGTACAACCCGGGACTTCACAGGAGCGGCTGTGGGGAATGTAGTCAGAGAAGACTGAAACTACTGCCCAGCATCAGGAGTCCTCTGTGCTCTGCTCTACCATCAGCCAGAAGAATGTGGAACTGTGGCTTGAGATAGGGGTCCAAAGCTTCAGGTGCATGTGGGGTGTCCACAACTCTAGCTCATAAGAGGGGGATCACAGCTCCAGTTCACAAGAGGGGACCACAGCTCCTGTTCACAGGAGTGGATCATAGCTCTAACTCACAAAAGGGAACCACAATTCCAGCTCATGGGAGGGAACCCCATATCCAGGTTCACAGGAGGGACCCCAGCTCCAGGTTCATGGGAGAGGACCTCAGCTCCAGCTCACAGGAGGGGACTTTAGCTCCAGGTTCATGGGAGAGGACCTCAGCTCCAGCTCACAGGAGGGGACTTTAGCTCCAGGTTCATGGGAGAGGACCTCAGCTCCAGCTCACAGGAGGGGACTTTAGCTCCAGGTTCATGGGAGAGGACCTCAGCTCCAGCTCACAGGAGGGGGCTTTAGCTCCAGGTTCATGGGAGGGGACCATGACTCCATCAAGAACTATTTTGGGGGTTTTTTGGTCTTTTTGAGACAGAGTCTCCCTATAGCCCCAGGTGGCCTGGAACTCGCTTTGTAGACCAGGCTGGATTTGAACTCACAGAGATCTGCCTGACTCAACAACTATTTTTAAAAAGAAAATTCCTTCTAAAAATAACACGCCTTTATACATTAAAACAAAAGTTAAGAGAAATCTGTTTATCTCAATTACTCAAATATTAAAAAAAATAATTTAAAATAGGTTGAGGCAGAACATTGCATAAAGAGAAATGAGCCAAGGAGGATTAAATGTTTTGGGAAACATTGAGGCTTATTGAATAGGCCAAGGCTTGAGGGTAGAGACCCAGAGAAAGAAAATCTTACATTTTTAGGCCCCAGAAGGGCTAAGTATAGCAGAAGAATAAGTGGAAATAACCAAGTTTCTAAAATGGGGAAACCCACCTTCAAACCATGTCTGTTTCTTTGCATTGAAATAATCAACTCTGTTCTCTGCCAGAAAAAAATTTAATTCTCCTCAAAGCATTACAGCAATTTTCTAGATTTCTCATAGGTATTATTCAATATCTGAGTTAAAAATTAGCAAGCGTGGAAGCAGAAAGGCCCAAGAAGACAAAGCAATAGTAGATGATCCAAATATTAGGTTATCATAGTGGGCCTCAGCAAGGTGAAAACTTTAACAAGAGAATTGAAATGATAATGCATTTAGGACCAGGTGTGGGGGTGAACATCTGAAATCCTAGCACTCGTAGCTGATGCAGGAGGATGGCAAGTTTAAGTTCCAACCCAGCCTGGGCTAAAAAGTGACATTCTGTTTAGAAATGATAATAAAATTTAAAAGTGCAAAACAAAAAGAAAGGAAAGAAAATACATATATGGGGAGTTAGAGAATTATAAATAAAATAGCAATAGCAGTAAACTGCAAGACAGATTAGTCGGAAAATGGCAAGGGGAAGCTCCTAGCTGCAGGCAGGTGCCTTGGGAAGCTGACTTCTGATTAGCACACATTATTAGCACACATTATTGGAATGAACATTTGGAGGCAAGTAAAGAAAGTGAACCAAGAAAAACCAGATGGGGGTGGGGTGGAATCGGGTTCCCAACTCCATGGGAGACCTATAAACTGGGAAAATCCTTCAGAATTGTCCCAGGGGAGGATTGGGACTCACCTTTATGCTTCTAGATTGATCAGTTATTTTATGCAGGTTGTTTCCCAGAAGGGGTCATGACCTTGGGGGAGCTGGCTTCTTTGGCAGAGTTCAGTTCCTAGTTCAGGTGGACAGTTGGTTCAGACTGGAGATACAATGATGCAACACGGTGTCCACAGCAAAGCAGGTAGAGAAAGTATGTGAACGCTGCAAAAAGCGGGGGGGGGGGGGGGGGTCCTGGACAGAGTGTCTCAACCCAGAAAAGGAATGGGACAGCAGCCGTCTTTGAGAAGCTTCTGAAACGGACCCAAAATATCAAAACACATATTTCAAAGTCCTATGAACTTAGGATAAATACAAAATAAACCATATGTAGGTGCATCATAATCAAATTGCAGAAAACCAAATGGTTTTAAAAGCTCTTAGATAAAAGAAACACGTGTTACATTCAAAGGAGCAACAATCAGCCTGATGATGGCATCAATGGAAATGGCGGGAATCTGGGGGACAGTAAACATTTTCCAAAGTGTTGCTAATAAGTAACACCCAGACAGTAGTTTTGTACTTAAAAAAATGCCCCCTCCCCAAATGAAAACAAAACAGAGGCATTTTTTCAGGTAAAAACTACAAGAACTAATTGCTAGTCTACATTGACTGAAAAAACCACAAGGGACTTTTTCAAGCAGGAGAAAAAAGATGGAAGATGGCAATGAAGACAAGAAGGGGGAAAGTTAAATAGAAGGAAATCTAAGGCAGTGTCTCTCTCTCTCACATACACACACACACACACACACACACACACACACACATAAATGTATAGCATATGCTGTGTTTTTTTTTTTAAAAAAATCAAGTCTAATGGGCTGGGGATATAGCTCAATGGTAGAGCATTTCTTAACATGCTCTAGGCTCTTGGTTCAATCTCTAATATCACAAAAAAAAGAACAAAATCTCATGTAAAAATAAACCCTAATCATTTTTAACCAAAGAACTTTTTAAAAAAATATTTTATTTATTATTTTTATTTTATGTGTATTTGTGTATTACCTGCATGTAGGTAAGTGCACCCATGGGTGTTTTTATTCTTTGAGTTGGAGTCTCATGTAGCCCAGGCTGGTCTTGAACTTGCTATATAGCCAACGTTAACTTCAAACTTCTGATCCTCCTGCTTCCATCTCTGGAGTGCTGAGATTATAGGCATGCCCCACCAAGCCACATGTGATCTTTATCTAATTGCTTAGCAGTTGGCACAGCATAAACCAGGCTAATTAACGGACACATAGCGCAGTTTTAAAGAAAACATGGCATATATGAAAAGAAAGATACTAAAATTATTTTCTTTTGTGGGGACCCTGTCAGATTCAAGTTAAGTTGGGTTTGGGTGTTTAATGTATTCTGGCACCTTTGGGTGCCTCTCTTTGCTCTCAAGCCTGTTTGCACATGCCTGTGCAGTACCAAACTGTGCTAGATGCATGCTGTTGGAGTTCACGCAGCATATTTGAGGGGCTTCTCATGTCTGGAAGCAGGAGCTTCTTCTTTGTGGTGGATCAGCAGCATGTGTCTGCTTGTTTTGGTTCACTTCTTCCTTCCCCAAAGGCTTAGCAAGTCAAGGAAACTGACAGCTCATTTTTCAAGAACTTGGAAGAAGTGTCAGAGTTGGCAAGAGTGAGCCTGTCTCCTTCACAAAGGCTGCCTCACTGATCCCCCATTCAACATCATTTAACTATACAAATATTTGCCATTTAACTTCGGAGAAGAAAGGAGTGCGATACAACTCCTGCTATCAGAAGTTTATTACAGGGATGTTACACAAATACCTAAAAAATAGAATACGGTGAAGTGTCCTGAGGGATGTGGGGAGTGTCAGGTAGATGTGTTCTGGAAAGGACACTCCTGGTGCCCAGGGCTCTGCTGTGTACAATGCTGCGGTCAGAGCAGTGCCACCTTCCCCCAGCTGAGCAGCGAACTCATCCCACAGCTGGTTCTCAGCTGGAAAATGGGCAAATCTATCCACTATCCCATGTCAAAAAGTTAGACTGAGGAATTGCATCAAGTATTTCACAGCGCAGCTCCCTAAAGGCAGGAGACTTCGGTTTCCTCTGCTCTGGTGACAGTTTCGTCCCCCGAGTCAGAAGGTAGATGGGACAATGGATGCAGACATTTTAGGTAGAAAGATCATGAGACACAGTGGTGGGGAAAAGGTTTTGTTCGCAGAAAAAACAAATATTCCAGTTTTATACCAGGTAAGTAAAGAGATGGACAAGAAAGAGTAAGTTGGGATCACCATCCCCCAAAAAAGACAGTGGTGTCTGGAGAGGAAGACTGTGTGGATTAGCCTGGGCTTTGCAGCCAACTCACTTAGGTGCAAACCCTGACTCCACCATACTTATTCACTGTGTAACCAAAACTGGTGGTAATTCTACACCGAGATCTCTCAGTTACCTACCATGGCTAATCAGAGTCCTTTGTCACAGGTCTGTCCTACAGAGTAACAGGTTGAAATTTTATAAAGCAAGGAGAACAGTATCTGGCATATAGTAGACAGCAAACAAACGCTAACCAGCTCCTACTAGCTGACTCACATAGTCACCATGAAGAACGATGGCCAGAGGGTGGACTACTAATGCCCTCTATACACAGGAAACCGAGCTTGCCTTCACAGGCTGACAAACTCAGAGCCTAAAAATGCTCCAAAATCTGAAACTTTGTGAGCACTGACATGAAGTCCTCAGTGGAAAACAAAGTTTCACGCACAAAATTATTTCAAATTGCATAACATTATCTCCAGCCAATACATAAAGGTAGATATGAAACCTATATTAATTTCACATTTAGTTAGGTCCCATTCCTAAGATAGTTCATTATATTTATGCAAATATGCCAGCAGCAAAAATACAGAAAATGGGAAATATTTCTGGTTTTGGGCATTTCAGATGAGGGTACCCAAACCATACTAAGGAAAATGGGTCATTTAGAGCTCAAAAATGGCTCAACCTACTTATTAGCCTATTCAATGGTTTCTTTGCAAAGAATGAAGATGTGTTCTTTGACTGGTACTTGTAGGCTAGCTCTACTCCACGGTGGTCTCTGCTTCCATCTCAGTAAGGTGTCATCTTGGAATTCTTCAAACAACAAAGCTGGTTGCTGCTTCTTCACTGGTGATTGGAGGAATAATCACAGCATGCTGAACAGGGCCTGACTTAGTGGCAAGAGATAGGTTTGAGTAACTCAACTCTAATTTGGGAACTGTCTTACCTTTGCAAAATAACTACTGGAGATCAGAGCTCTGGGTAGATAGGACCTGCTTGGCTGCTGTGTGGAGGCTGCTTGACAAGGATCCTCCCCACCACAGAGCTTTCCTGGAGGCCTGGGAGGAGCCTAAGCTTCCTCTTCAGATCTAATCTTCAGCTGGTGGGCACATCTGAGGCTAACATTGCATCCATTGTGTGAGAGCATGGAGTGTCCCTTGAGGAAAAGACAAGTGGTTGGGATTCATATTTTTCTTCTGAAAACCTAGTAAGAGAAAAATTGAATCATAACATTTGGAGGAGAAGAGAAAATATATAGAATAGTGAAACCAGAACATATTCCCTCAGCAAAGGAAAGAGACAGGGAACAGGGCATCTCTCTCTCTCTCTCTCTCTCTCTCTCCCTCTCTCTCCCTCTCTCTCTCAATACATGTACTATAGCTCTGTTGTAAGATGCACAAGAGTGTGTTTCACACCTTCAGAAGAAATGTAAGGTACAAGATTTACTGAGGAAATATGTAATCCAAGGGTAAGAGGAGGTTTGGAGATCATCAATGGATAAATGCATCGATTATCCAATAGTTTCCAGAGGCTCTACCTTTGAATACCAATGCACTCGAAGCTAAGTCTCCAACACATGAACTTTTGGGAGGGAGACATTCAAGGTCTGAACTGTAAAACACAGCTGAGTTTGCATTGCGGAGAAGGGACCTTGAACTCCCACTATTTAATCCTCTTGTGACATTGAATGAAGGCTTATCAGTGGAGGCAACAAACGTTTTTGGACTCAAGTGCAGAGAAGCCTGAATTTAACTACCTATTGCTCAGGGGAGGTGTTGAGAAATGCTTGTTGTCCACAACCTACAGAGTTCAAGGGCTTATGGGAACTCACAGTCTCTCCTGCCATGACCAATCCAGAGGTCCCATTTCAATGGCAAGCTGGGCTCAGATGCAGCTTCTACAAGTGGTAATGGGGGATTTGGGCCCCAACCTGTTTGTTAATCCACAGCTCCTTTCTGGATCATTCCATGAGCCTCTTCTTTGGAACTTGCACAGTAGAGAAGGAAGAGGTACACAGACTGCTCCTATTCTAATAACCAAGAGAAGAGTGGACTGCCAAAAGGAGCCAGGGGCTACCTTGAAAGGATTTGAAGATTCATATAAACCTTCTTGATGTTCAAGATGGTGGTGGACACAAAAAGATCATGTCTGCTGGTATGTCCGAATGTTTGTCATCAAAGGTACATTTAATGGTCACTCAAAAGGAAACACAGACTTAGTCTGTATAATTCAAGAATGCAGATAATGAGAAAACTTTGCCTTAACATAAAAGCAAATGAAACCAGCATTAGAGATGCCCAGGAATGGATGAAATGGTGTCTTTCAAAAGAGTTAGTTAGCTACCATTAGAAGAATTGAAGTAGAGACTTAAGGCTTCTGTCCATTATTACGCAGGTGGAATTTCTGCACTGGGAGATGGTGGAGATAAGCAGAGGAGGCTTGTCTTTGACTAACACTTGTTTTTGCTCTTTCAATGGCTCAAACCCTTAAGTAATTTAATTTTGTTTCATAGAACCCCAGAGAGTCACGCAGCTCTGTTTTAATTTTCGGAGTCTACAGAGGACCTTGGAGAGCATACATCTTAGCTTCACCTTCTTTTGTAGATAAAGAGGCTGGAGCACAACTGTTAGCTGCTTCTAAGGTTACGTGGTTGATGAGAGGCAGAACAGCAGCACAAGCTCAGGACCCAGAACACCCCAGTGTCCTGCCATCTGTTCTCTCCTCTCTACTATTCATTTGATACCTTAGTCCAGATTGATGTCCCTAAGCCACAGTTCTAATTTTGTCATCCCCGCATTTAAACCATTGCAAAAGTTGCCTGTGCTCTTTGAATATATACTTGGAATTCTCTATTGCAACATTTAAGATTAGATCTTGGGGCTGGAGTGATGGTTCAGTGGGTAAGAGCACTGGCTGCTCTTGCAAAAGACCTGGGTTTGGTTCCTGGCACCCACGTGGCAGCTCACAACCATTTGTAACTCTAGTTCCAGGGGATCTGACACCCTCTTCTGGCCTCTGAGTGTACCAGGTGTGCACTGAATGAAGTGTGCACACATATCCATGGGGAAAACACTCATACCAGATCTCAAAATAATGACTAGCTTATCTTGATTATATCTCCAATTATAACCCCTCAGTACAAGTTATTCGTACAGCCTATGATGTTTTAGAGCTAAATATGATTGGTTTGATGAATAATTCTATTTTTCAGATTATATCTTGCCACATTAGGTTTTCCTGATTATCTGGTTGTTGACCAGCATGTGACAAACCTTGGAGTTACAAACTGGTATTGTGCCAACCTGTTACCTCGTTTAGAGGAAAATCAGTGTTTTTCTAAGAGCACACAGGTGAGCAGCCTCAAGGATGGCTTTATTGATCCCTGCCTTCTGCTGTGTAATTTCACCTTGGTTAGGGGCTGGATTAAGTGGCCTACTTCCAGCAGATTTGGTAGAAATAAGATGTGACTTATAAGGTTCGGTAATAACAGACTGCAGCTTCTGACTCAGGGACTTCAGCTACTTTTGTGGAGCTGTCCCAGTGAAGCAGGCTGCCATTTTGGAAGCAGCTTTATGGACACCCCTGTGTGTCAAGGAAATGACATCTCCATCTGACAGCAGGTGCGGACCTGAGGTCCACCTAGAGTATTGAAAGGATTGTAACTTCAGCCCCTATGGACCTCAGCCTTATGAGCCCAAGGCATTCATGTAAGCTGTGTTTGGATTCTTGTAGACAAAATAGAGATGTGTTTGTTGCTTTAAGCTGTTGAATTGGGGGCAGGGGGTTGTGATCCATTACATAGCTGTAGATGAGCAGTACAATAGGACACACTTAAATTTTTTTATTTATTATTTTTATTTTATGTGTATGAGTATACTTATTGCCTGCATGTATGTGAGTGCACCCATGTCATGCAATGTCACAGAGGTCAGAAGAGGGCTTCGGATTCCCCTGGAACTAGAGTTAAGGACAGTTCGTAGCCACCATGTGGGTGCTGGGAATCGAACCTGGGTCCTCTGCAAGAGCTGTCAGTGCTCTTAACTGCGGAGCCATCTCTCCAGCCACGGATACCCTTTATTTTAATCCTCATGATTTAGCTTACATTCTGCAAGTCAATTGGATAATTGTTTTGGCATGGATGAGTTTATGTGATCTTTTCTGAGCTCTTTAGGGCACCTATGATAAGCCGTCAGTTTTGATGATGATGGCAAGACCTTGAATGGTGGTACCCACATGTGATGGCTAGTAGGCTATCAGGAATGCCATCTTACCACAGACTGTCATCTTCCAAGAGCTTGGTTTGGGTTGTTCCCTGGGTGGAGCTCCAAACCCAGCAAGAAAGTGAGTGTCAATATGCAAATGCTTTCCGAGTCCCCGTATCAAGTTTGCTAATGTCCTATTGATCAACGTGAGTCACATGCCTGGCACATATTCACAGAGTGGGGATATACATTAGCCCCCATGAAGCAAGAATCTGCCATGTCACAAGGATGTGGATGCAGGGAGGTGGGATTTTGGTCATTTAAATAATCTACCATACAAAGAAAACTTGACAGAAATAAATAACAAAAAATATTTCACTTTTCCTTTACTTCTCAAGGAATAAAAGAGATGAATAGTCCAAGCACTTCTAAACACTTCAAAATAAAATGGGAAGAACTGATAGAAGAGAAAGTTTGAATGTTCATCTAGCTTAAATGTCTTCAGGTCTTCCCCCTGGTTGACCATATAACTTTAGTTCTGCTATGATCGGACAGAGATTTAATTTTTAAAAATTTGTTTATTTTTATGTCTGTGAGTGTTTTGCCTATATATATGTAAGTGTCCCACATTATATCTCCCATAATTGGAGTTATGGATGGTTATTAGCCACCATGTGGGTGCTGGGAACTGAACCTGGGTCTTCTGCAAGGGCTGCCAATGCTCTTAACCATTGAACCATCTCTCCAATCCCTCTTCTAGGGATACAGGGACATCCATGCCACTCTAAGTTGTCATCAGTGTCACATCCATTTTCACAAGTTGTCATTGAAGATTGCACATTTAAGACATTACTGATAGATACTCTGTTCTGGCTTCTTGTTCAATGTAGTTCTAAATGACCCTTCGTTTGACCAGACTGGCTTCCAACTAACACAATAGCATTTCCATGTTTTGTATTTATGACTGCAGAGCAATAGATTTTACACACTCCCATGAGAGTAGGCCCATAAACTCTCTTCAGTTTACCATCAGGAAAACAAATGCAAAATAAACACTACTGGATCTAACCTTATAAAGGCAGTTCTTTTTTTTTTACCTGCTGTTCTTTTAAAAAATATTTATTTATTTTTTTTATGTATATGAGTGTTTTATCTGCATGTATCTAAGTGTACCTGTGTACCTGTGTCATACAATTTCTGCAGGGGTCAGAAGACGGCATCAGATCCCCTGGAACTGAAATTACAGATGGTTGTTAGCTGTGATATGGGTACTGGGATTCGAACCAGGGTCTTCTGCAAAAGCAGCCAGTGCTCTTAACCACTGAGCCATCTCTCCAGCCCCACTGTTCCCTTCTTTTAAAAAGGGGCTCTTTACATTTGTTATGTTAAAATGTTGTTTGAAATTAAGAACTCTGTGGACTACAGGGAACACACCTCAACATACTTATGACTATATACAGCAAACCCACAGCCAACATCATTCTAAACGGAGAAAAACTTGAAACATTCTGATTAAATCAGGAAACAGACAAAGCTGTCTGCTGTCTTTTCACTTTCCATTCCTTTTCAATATAGTGCTTGAAACTCTAGCTAAAGCACTAAGAGGAAATTAAAGGGGTACTAATTGGAAATAAAGAGTCAAATTATCCTTATTTGCAGATATGGTATTATATGTAAAATATTATAAAATTCCACCAGAAAAATTCTGGAAATGATTAATACTTTCAGAAAAAGCGGCAGGTTACAAAATCAGTCTATAAAAATCAGTAGCCTTTCTATATACAAATATCAAGCAATCAGAGAAAGAGTTTAGGAAAATAATTCCATTCACAGAAGCCTCAAACTATATATAAAGATAAACCTAACCAAAGACATTTAAAGACCTCTTCAATTTAAACTTTAAATCTTTGAAGAAAGAGTAAGGAAGAAACAGAAGATGGAAAGACTCCACTTACCTACACGTAGACAATACACTCATACACATAAAATAAAAATAATAAAATATTTTTAAAAAGACCCTTTGTGCCCAGGGATTGGTAGAATGAGTATAGTGAAAATGACCATCTTACCAAAAGGAATTTACACATTCAATGTAGTCTCAATCAAAATCCCCATGGCATTTTCCACCAAAATAGAAAAATTCATCCTTAAATTTATATGGAAACACAAAAGACTCCAGATAGCCAAAGCAATCCTGAGCATAAAGAGCAATGCTGGGGGATTAATATACCAAACCTGAATCTATTTTACAGAGCTATAGTCATAAAAACAGAATGGTATTGACACAAAACAGACTTATAGATCAGTGGAACAAAACAGAAAACCCAAACATGAGTACAAGCAATTATAGCCACCTGATATTTGACAAAGGGACCAAGAACACTCACTGAAGGAAAGAGCATCTTCAACAAATGGTGCTGGCAAAACTGGATCTCCACATATAAAAGAATGAAATTAGACCCATACCTATCACCCTGAACAATGATCTCCAAATGGATCAAAGACCTCAATGTGAAGCCTGAAACACTAAAACTGTTGGAAGAAAACATAGGCAGTAACCTCAGGACAGAGGTGCAGGAAAGGACTTTCTAAATCAGAAATCAGTTGCTCAGGACAATGGACAAGTGGGATCTCATTAAACTATAAACTTTCTGGACAACAAAAAACACAATCAACTGAGGGAAAAGGAAGCCCACAAAGCGGGAGAAAATCTTCACTAGCCATTGATTGGACCGAGGATTAATATCCAGAATATACAAAGAACTCAAAAAACAAAGAAGCAAGAAAACAAATGACCCAATTTAAAAATGGGCTATGGATCTGAACAGAGAGCTCTCAAAAGAAGAAATAACAATGAAATAAGAAATAAGAAACACCTTTAAAAATGGTCAACATCTTTAGTAATTAGGGAAATGCAAATCAAAAACTACTTTAAGACTTTGCCTAACCTGAGTCAGAATGGCTAAGATCAAGAGAAAAAAATGATACCAGATGCTGGTGAAGATGTAGGGGAAAAGGAACCTTCATCCACTGTTGATTGGACTGCAAGCTGGTGCAACTGCTGTGGAAATCAGTATGGAGAACTCTTAAAAAACTTAAAAAAAAAGAATCTACCATATAATCTGGTTATACAACTCTTTGACATACACCCAAAGGACTCATCCTACTTTAGAACAGATACTTGCACAACCATGTTTGTTGCTGCTCTTTTCATAAAGCTAAAAAGTAGAAACAACCTAAATGTACCTCAACTGACAAATGGATAATGAAAATGTGGTACATTTGCACAATGGAGTTCTACTCAGCAGTAAAGAAAAATGAACTCATGAAATTTGCAGGTAAATGGATGGAACTAAAAATTGTTATACTAAGTGAAGTAATAAGACTCAGAGGAACAAGTGACATATGTTCTCTCTTATTTATGGATACTAGTTCCTAATTCTTAGATGTGAATATATATATATATATATATCTCCTAATGTGACTGCAGGACCCAGAAAAATGGAAAGAAGCCATGGGGGTGAAGGAGAAGAAGGAGCTCAAGAGAGGGGGATAGTGGGGGTGTGTCCCGAAAGGACCTGGTACCTCTGAGGGGCAGGGCCTGCTGCAGAGAATTGACTGTGAGGAGTTAGCCAAAGCAGGAAGGGCTTTTGGTGCCATCTTGGACAGAAGAGGTGCAGCTGGGCATGCAAAAAAATAATGGCCCCAGTGTCTTGCCCGCATGGATGTGAGAGGGAGCATTTACCAACTTGGGCGAGACTATGGGCCCACAAGGTGTGGGCAAAAGCTAATGGTGACTATGGGTGGGTTGCTGAAGCAATCTGGGACTGCGGGCTGCTGAGCCACAAAGCAGAATGGGGCACTGGGTGTCCGCCTTTCGTGAAGCACTGGATGTTTGCCTTTGTAAGTTTCTCCATTTCCCTCTACCCAAGATATAAAATGAAAAATTCAGATAAAGATATGTTATGTGGTTTGTCTAATAGTGCCAGGAGCAAGAGACCCTGAAGAGAGTGAGGGCGGGTCAAACAGAGAGCGGGAAGGAGAAAATTTAGTGGGACAAAATTGGCGTAGTTGGCAGGATGATGGTGCTAGGAATGGCAAACCACGGGAGTTTGGAAAAAGCTAGAGCGCTAATGGAGGCACTGATATGCATCTTAAAATGGATTATAAAATATGTAACTAAAAAAGTGCCAGCCACGCAGAAGCATGGGCCACAGCTGTGTTGTAAATGTGGGAAATAGCCCAGTTGCAGGTATATGAAAATTTGTTAAAGGTTATAGGAAGGCTAGAAAAACTTTTACTGGCTTTGGACACAATTGGAGAGACCAAAGAGGGGCTGTGGCCACTTTGCATAATAAAAGCTGTGCCCAGGCAGGGGAAGCTGAAAAGCCTAGGGAGGTCCTGGCAGATCCAGCTGCAGAGCTTGAGAGAGGAAAAAAACCTTGGCATTTTAACTTGTGTAAGGTCCAAGGACTCAGAGGAAAAGACATAATAGTAAAAAAGGAGTTGACCTAAAAATCAAAGTAGCTAAAGCTGCCCCTCAGATTCAACCATTGATACAAAAAGAAAAAAAAAAAACAAAACTAACAGTGCTGTGGCTAGGAAATACTCCACACTGGAACTGTTAAAACTAGGAAAAACTTACAAGCAAGCAAGCAAAGAGCCCCTAACCACATGGCTTGTGAGAGTATGGGACATGGGAGCAAATGACGTCAGTCTAAGTCCTTCAGAATCTTCACAGCTGAGTTATATAACCACCCATCCATCCTTGTGATATAGGCTGTTCAACCTAGGCCAATGCACAGGGGAGCAGTCCTTAATTGGGTAGCTGGTTGAAGGCGTTAAAGATACGTGGCCATCACTAAGGGAGACTAACATGATTAGCAGGGGCTGGGGGACAATAAAGGAGGGGCAGGCATTACTGAGAGAACTAGATATGAGAAAAGCAATATATGATGTCCAGTTCACTGTGCCAGATAAGACTGTGTTCACCAGAGATAATGAAAGCTTAATTCAACTGGGACCTCAAAAATGGTATGGAGCTTTAATGGTTTTACTAAGCCACTTAATGAGACAGGATCTTTGTGAAGTGACAGAGGCTTTAACAGATCTAAATGATTCTAACCAACGTGTCTGTAGACTAACAGAACACCCTACAAGAGATATAAAAAAGACCAGACCAAAAAATGGTCTATTTGGGTCACTCGAGGACAAATGTGGCAAGACTTATGTCGAGCCCAAATTCCCAGAGAAAAAATTGATAGAAAACCAAATTCAGTACTAAAGAGTTTCTGTAAGGCTTTAAAACCAGAACAACAGTTTACAAAAGGCATTCAAAGAATAAAAACTATCCCGGGGTGGTTAAGAATCCTCAAAGATTAAATAAAGTGCATTTCTCATTTGATAAAGGCTATACTAGGGGTGGAAACAGTTTTTCCCCCCAAGGCCTCCCCCAGCAACCAGGTGTAGTCAATGGAGAGATGACAGATATGGCTACAGTCAGGAGGCAGACCCAGGGCCTGCCTGACTCAGGGAACCAACAGGTGCAGTGGGGACAGGAGAAACCCTCTGCCTCCTTAGTCCAGTGCAGGGTCAGGCAACTGGAGCCAATACCTGTAAGTGTATCAAGGATAAAAGAATTAAAAGAGACTCCATGTAAAATCCCACAAGTGTGAAATGACTCCAAAGGGATAACTAAAGGTAGTCACGAACTAACCAAATTAATGTCTCGTACCCAAGCTATGGTACCTAGCAAAGATCTACTGAGAAAATCATTAATATGAATGGATAAAACCTTTCCATGCTGTGTTAGACCTTGTCTATGATTGATTTAATATATGACGTTAACTTTCCTTCGAGTGTTTTACAGATGTGAAACCCACTTAAAAGATACCTGAAGAAGCAAAAGCCAGCTATAACTGTAAGATTCTTGGGAGTTTTGTGCTTGGGTAAGACAAAAACAAGCTCCCAAACCATACAACCCACCAGGGGTGGGTTGCCCGCCTATGAGCTGTTGGTTAGAGAGAGATCCTAGGGGTCTTCAGATTCACCAAGGCTATTGCCACTAATGTCGGTTGTACACTAGAAAGGTCTGTAAGGCTGTGTTGCTGAAGACAATGCATGATGTGAGCACAGGAGGAGAAAAAGAGATGGAGTTGAGACTAAGCCAAAAAACTCCATGTCACTGGATGGATGACATTCATATTGCCAGAAGGCGCTATTCAGATGGTTGGGGAAAAAGGGATCACCTATGATTCTACTCAACAATGGACCCTGCATGCTGCACACTATGGACATGCCAAGCAATGCCTACAAGTGCAATAATGGCTTGACCAACATACGTACAACTGACAAATTTCTAATTGGGTAAGGCCTGCTCCTAGGGGTGGAACACACATCTGGTGCTGTAGACCAGGCACACCCCCTGTGTCAAGAAAGATTACAAGCCCTAGTGGGGAAGCCATCACAAGTATACTGTTTAGAATACAGTACACCTACTGGGATGTCCTCTAGGCATCTGTATTTACATCCATGTTTGTTAAGATGTGTCTACTTCCTTCCATTTGTCATTATAGTAGAAGAAGCTAAAATGAATCAATGGCCACGGCTGAAAGGCCCAAGAAGTCACTATCTTGCCATGATACAACAGAGATCATCGTACATCTGTCACCCCCTCCAAGGCTCAGGGACCTGAGTGTGTCCCCAAAGGGGACCCTGTCCTCTGAGGGGCGGGGTCTGGGGAGGGAGGGGTTTTTGGTGCCATCTTGGACAGAAGTGGGAGCCGGCCGTGTGAAAAAAGAATGGCCCCAGTGTCTCGCCCGCGTGGACACGAGAGGAGCAAGAGACCCTGAAGAGAGTGAGGGCGGGTCAAACAGAGAGCGGGAAGGAGAAAACTTAGTGGGACAGGGGAATAGCTGTTATTAGGGGGAATGAGAAAAAGGGAGGTGCTTTTACTGGGGAGGGTTAGGGAAGGCCATACTGGGGAGTGAGACATGAGATAAGTAATGCTTAGGTGGTGTGACAAACCACACACACACACATACACACACACACACACACACACACCATACACATGGGCACATATGTATAGCTGAAGGCTACATAACAAAAACAGAGTGCCAGGCAGGAGAAACCTCCCTTCAAGTTGTTGGTCAGGGCAGTTGGGAGACTCCCAAAATAACACAGGCTATTTCCACAGTCCTGATCGCCTCCCAGAACTTGAAGGTAAGACCCTATTGTTGAAGACGGGCCACGCTTAGAACTTACAGTACTAAAATTGAGGTAGAATATTGGTGGAGTTCTATAAGGTCAGACTTTTCTGGTTGTTTCTTGCTCATTAATTCAACATCTGCTTCTAATACCTTATCAGAGCTGTGAGACACTACCTTTGTAGCAAAAGAGAATCGCAAAATGTTTCTGTCTCCTTTTTTTCAGAGCAGTACAATGTTTTGCCCTACATCCCATTTTACAGAGGAAGGATTCAGTTCTCTTAAGCATGGCTTACACAGACCCACTTAGTCAGCAAATGACATAATCAGACCCACACTTAAGTCTTCTCACTCCAAATCACATCCTTCCCATTTCATCACATACTCTTACATTCTCTTTACCCCCAGGCTCTCAAAACCATTTTATTTCTTACATAGAAAAAACAATGAATCTGTCCTATGAGATTGGCACATGAGAAACACAATTTCCATACATGTTCTTGGTCCCTTGGTAACTAAAGAGCCCAGCTTGAAGACTTGTCCATGAATTATACCACTAAGCATTTTGACTATATGGAAAGTCACAAATACCTACAAATACATCATAGTGATGACACCTAAACCAAAGGAATCATCCAGAAATTCCCTGATGAGGGAAAAATCATAAATACTCCTTTTGTCAGTATAAACATCCTTATGCATTTGTCATTTATACTGTTGTAAGAGTCTTAGCAAACTTTTGTGTTGCAGAAAGCTTAAGCTGACTTGAATTCTTAGGAGAGATATCTTTGCATTTGTGTAGTGTTTTATATCTCTAGAAAACATCTCATAGTACATGTATTTGATACTCCTATCAAAGTTTGAGGTACCCAGGTTGTTACTATGCCTGTTTTATGGACATGAAACTGAAGCTCAGAGAGATTAGGAGAGTCTCTTGAGGTTAGACAACTCAAGTTCAGCATACAGCTCAGTTCAGAGCATTAGACTGCACTGTCTTCCTGAGATGCACAAGGCAGTATTTCCTACGCACTGGTCCACACTGGTCTTCTAAGATGCTCTATACACATTTATTCTGTCCTCAAATAAATGTGAGAAACACTGCATATTCTTAAAGTGATCAGTTAGAAAACGATGTCATAGGGTAGCCCTCATGTCATGTATACAGGGAACCTGACATTCAAAAATATGCATGAAATACTTAAATACATAACAGCGTGCATCGGGATCACAGAAGGCAGATCTCCAAATCACGATCTGATGCTCTTTCCAGTGTCCCACAGAGCTCTCCATACTTAAATGTTTACCGTGTCTAGATATTTTAATTGACTTTATATTTAAACCAAAGGCAAATATGAGTAAAAATATTTCTTTTTTAATATTTATTATTTTTATTTTATGTGTATGTGTGTATTGCCTGCATGTAAGTAAATGCACCCATGTCGTACAATGCCCGTGGAGGACAGAAGAGGCTGTCAGATCCCCTGGAACTGGAGCTACAGACAGTTGTTAGCTGCCATGTGGGTGCTGGGATTCGAACCAGGGTCTTCTGCAAGAACAATCAGTGTTCTTAACCTCTGAGCCATCTCTCCAGCCCCCATATTTCTTTTTTTTTAAAGACTCTCTTTACTTCTTTTTTTTCTCTTTAGCTGTTAATTCACCTTAGTGCTATTAAAACCATCCAGATGAGAACAGCTAGCATTCCTGTATACCAAAATTAAAAATAATTTCAAAAGCTAAGTTTAAAGCTTCTAACAGACTTTCAAGTGAAGTGCTTTTACAGATGAAAGTGCGAAGGCTTCGAAGAATAAATTAACTCAAAGAAGACCACTCATTTATCAAAAGGAGAGACCATGATTTAAAGCTGAGTTTGTCTGACTCTAGACCTGTTCAAAGACCATCCTAAATGTCCTGTGTCTTATTCTCGAGCCCAGACCATTCTTCCTTTTGTATCATGACTCCCACAATGAATTTTGAAAAGCGGGCAGGTCATGCAATCAGGAACAAAACAATAAAACCCAGACACAGATCAAGCAGGCTGGGCACAAACATTGACCATACATGGAAAAGAAAGGTAGGTTAGTTAAAACTATAGTGGAGAGTATATGCATTCTGTCTTTAATGCCTTCCATTCTTTACTAAGTGATTTAAAAATAGGATCAAAATCCAGAAACAAGCTTTGACTCCGTTTAATAGTAAAGCCTAACTAGCAACGATAGATACATTAATAAGACTTGTCAGAAGATCAATTTCAGGTCAAATGAAGACTTAGTACCAGGACTTGAACTCTACAACATACCCGTGGATGATAACTGGCCTGTTTGAGCAGCTGCTGTTGGATGGTACCTAAAATCCTGAAGGAAGGCTGTCTTACTACTGGACTGCTTCAGCTCTAGGAAGTTCTCTGACTACGCTCAATGCCTCCTAAAAGCAAGGATCCTTTCTGCCTTCTTCAAAGTGCAGCAGTGAAGTCTAGCAAGAGAGAACTCACCCCTTGAGTCTCTGTGGAGTTCCTGAATGGTACTGACATGAAACTTTCCTTTTATAATATTTATCCTGTTATTCTAACTGTTCTCTGAGCAGAAGGTAAATGATTTTCCTAGACAGTATCCAATGGGCAACTCTCTAGGAAACAAAACCAAATTTAGGTATCTTTTCTAAAAAAAATTAAAATATAACTTAAATACCATTAAATTGCCCATTCAAATGCCAGGTGCTGACCCTCCTAAAACAAAGACCTCTAGATAGGCTGACTAGATTCACCAGAAGGGCAAGTAGTGGGGAATGGCTGGGGGTGCCGACAACACAGCAGACAGTAGCAGGGGTTCAGAGTATAAGGGCTGTAGTGGGGGGAGGGAGGCTATGGGAGGGTGCTACCTGGGAAGTGGGTGTAAAAAGAAATAGATAAAAAAAAAATGCCAGGTGCCTTCCTCAGTCACACCGCATAATATCTGTGGAGTCATGGTCTTCCTCTGGAACTGGATCTCACTGATTAAGGTGCTACCTGGGAAGTGGGTGTAAAAAGAAATAGATAAAAAAAAATGCCAGGTGCCTTCCTCAGTCACACCCCATAATATCTGTGGAGTCATGGTCTTCCTCTGGAACTGGATCTCACTGATTTGGCTAGATTGTTCTGGTCAGTAAACCCCGTGGATCTTCCTGTGTTTGCCTATGTCCCTATGTTTACTGACATAAGCTGCTCGCTCTTTCTTGACTGTACCTGCTTGCTTTTATGCTTGACCCTCTTCCTGGAATTCCCTTCACCATTCTCCATAGTAAAATTCCATTCATTGTTTAAGGTCTCACATTAATCTCTTCTGTGAATCCTTACCCTTCATCCTCATATGAAAGAAGTCACTCTTGACTTTGTCTGCTCACAGTATTTGTTAAGCTTCATTTAACCAAAAGAAGCAATGGTTCTCAAACTTCAATGTCCCCCAGGGTACCTGTTGATGCTGTAGATTCCCGAGCTTCCTGCACAGAAACACTGATTCAGAAAGTCTGGGGTGAAGTGTATGAATCAGTATTCAATCAAAACCAACAGTTGCTCGCAGTGCAAGTGGTATATAGATCACCCTTTAAGAAACAGAATTCTCGAGCTGGTTCTTTATTAAACTTCCGGTCAATAGTCAATAAATGTTTATTGTTTTAAATTAGCAAAATTTTCTCCAGCTATCTGGCCTAACATAGTGTCTTATGTACACATGTGTTCTGTAGCAATTTCCTTTGAATTGAAATACACCATCTTGGAAAAAGGATGCAGGTTATTGAGACTCAACGGGGCTGGAGAGACAGCTTCGTGGTTAAGATCACTTGCCCTTCCAGAGGACTCAAGTCTGAATCCTAGCACCCATGTCAGGAGACTCACAGCCGCCTATACTCCAGCTCCAGAGGTCCATACACCCTCTTCTGGCCTCCTAGGGTACCCACACACATGTGAGCATACACATAGACACACATACGCATAAATAAAAGAGAAATAAAGAGCAACCAGATCTTACAGTCTGGGAAAGCCGGAACATAAGATTCTCAAATCCTCGTCTCAAGATTATACAAGAGTAACAATTGCTGTTGTGAGGTGTTCCCTGACCTGGCCAGCTGCCTGCTAGGGGTGCAGGGAGACTCAGAGATGCAGCTTTTGTGAGTTGTGCCTTGCTAGAATGGGCTTTTGGGAGATGCAGCTACTCTTGAGTGATCCATACTCCTGGGTAAGTAACCCCAGTAAACTCATTGGCTTGACAAGTTGAACTTTGAAGGAATTATTACTTCGGTCTGTTGTTGGTACCCTATCTGGAGTGGGAAGATCTTTGTTCATATCACCCCAGGAAAAGTCACACAATACCATGGATATGAAAATCTGGACTATATCCAAAACTGGTGATCAGAAGTGTCTGGAGAGTGTTTTTAACGGCTACCCATGCTGTAACTGGACAATGCTCTATGCTAAGACCCTTCTCTCCAGACCTGCCATAAGAGCTTGCTTTATACATGCCATCAAGTCTACCAACTGACTTTTTCCAACAACAATGTATCACTTTCCTTCTCCTAAACATTGTGTGATCTGGTGCTGCTTCTGATTTGCAAACTAAATGACTTCTAAACACATAAAGACGTGTAGAATGTGATTCAGATTTGTCACTGATACAGTTTAGAGGTATAATATTCTGGGCCAAAGCATGCCATAACGTAGCATTGAGATCAAGTTGTGCCCTGCTCTAAGGTATTCTGTACTATGTAAACTGACTTTCCAGACCCTGAAAGGCTCCATTTCACAAGCAACTTCTTACTTCATTTGGAGGGTGGAGCATGGCTCTGCACCCAGGTGGACATGTGAAGGGCACTGTCCACTACCCACTTATTCCTGGGAGTTGGAAGAGTGTCTCCCTGCCATTTTATTGGGGTAAATGGAGACTGTGGGGCATGGGGGTGTATTAAAATCATATCAGGGAAACAAAGCCCCAAACTTTGTTGGACATATCAGACCAAGGAAAGAGAGTCTTCACCTGGACTCCATAAAGTACTAGATACCTAACATTGAGATGGCAACAGCCCCATGATCTGTGGTCTAACCACCTGGTGTGGACACCAGAGACATCAGAGACTGACGGGCAGAGAACTCTGTCCCCAGGGCTTCAGCTGGTTCGGCCCGTACTGCTGATGCAGCCACCTCAACGGCCATCTATCCTGTTGACCCTCTGGACCTGCTGTCTGCCTAGCCACCCATTCCTTCATCTGGACCCAGGCCTGCCCTTCCACTGCAGCTGGATTCAACTTCACAGCTCTGCACTCTAACCTTTGACTCACAGCGGCCTGCCTCCCGGCCTCCAGCTTCTCCAGCTTCCTCCCTGGCTCATTTTACCAATGCAGACTCTGCTTGTGGCTCTGTCAGCTGCCCCGCTTCTCAAACATTTTGAACTCACTATGGCCTCTTAACCCTTTACAGCCATTCTGTAAGACAGACAGACAGACAGACAGACACATACACACACACACACACACACACAGAGGCAACACATTTTAGGAAATATTTCTGTACACTTTAAGAAAAACTTTAAACTTTAAAATTATTTCTTCATAACTGAAAAGTAAATGCGCACCAATGCCTTTATGTTACTGAAACAAGATGATGAGGATGTACTGCGTGATGCTGAATTCTTCTGGAGACATTTTCATGAATGAAATAAAATACAGCTCAAACTGTCTAGGCAAATGCTAATTTCAAGTATTGCTTCCACTGTGCCTCTGTACCTTTGAAATGAACAGAAGGTTCCAATATTTTGAAATTTCCGATGGGTTACACACGCAGTGCACCGACAGCTCATGGCCCCCGATCTTCTATTTTCAAACTGTAGCCACCACTGGATTCAGATAAACTCTTTTCTTTCTCAAAGGAAAACATTCAGACAGTCCACTTTTATTCATTTAACCTGTTTTATAGAATGAGCCTGAGAATGTGTCAACAAGAGAAAGTCGTAAGAAAACCATGTACAATTGCTAAATGTAATTTCATTTACTTTCTAACTCTAAGATGTGGAATTTGTAAGAAACAATTTCAGAAAAATAACTATACTAACTATAACGAAGGGCTGGTCAATACCGTGAGGAAGCCGGTCCTGAGCTTTTTCTCAGCTCACGTTCACACGCCCTCACATGCACTTTCATGAGTCTTGGCTGACTGCTTTCTTTCCTCCTTCACATGCTGAACACCACAACTAAAACTATCATGTTTACACCTTTACCATCAAGTTGAGGGCTACTGCAGGAGGACGGGGGAGACCAGGATGTATGCAAGTCTGCTATCTATCACACTATCCACATGATGCCCAGATTAAATTTGAACTTTAAGCTTACAGTAAACATTAACTATTGAAGAGGTAGGCAATTATTTTGTGCCACAGTGAATCTGAATAATACAACCCACTTATCCACAATATGAAACATAAATACACATTTTACTGAAAAGCTGGGTTGACTTTCACTAGCCAAGAGAAGTCTCTCCTTGTTATGTCTTTGTTATTTCATTATTTTGCTATGATAATAAATAATAAGTAGTAATATGAAAATTTCACAGAATCTGATGAAGGGACTCTTTGATACTTATCATTCAATTTTGTCATTTGCCATGATTGTTTTCAACACACACACACACACACACACACACACACACGCATGCACGCACGCACACACACGCACACATCTCTGCCCCTTTTCTCCTGCTTCCCTTCCCAAGTACTTTAGGACATACTTTCTAAAACACAAGCCAATTGAATTTAGCATTTCATGGCGCTTTTTCCCCATCTCTACTCTTTATTCAAACCTCTCCAATTTCTCAGTAATGTCCTTTATTAGAATTTTTGTCGTCCGAGATCCATTTTGGTCTCTTTGAGTTTACTTTTCATATCTGCTTAACTTCCTATAATATGAAATGAATCCTTGGCCTTTGTCTTTTATCACATTCAGAGTTTTAGCTCTTTGTTTTTAGAAGAGGTAAGAAAGATGAAAATGTGTAGTTACACTCAATACATTTTTAACACTGATTGATGAAACTTATTTATTAAGTATTTCATGTACCTAAGATCTCATATGTATAGCATAAAGCAATATCAAACAAAATGAATGTTTAAAAGCTGGTTACATTTGTCATTTTTTAAAGTCTAAAGGTTTGAAAGAATTGGATTTACAAAAGGCTCTACCTAAGGTTAAATTGATTGGTGTTTCCTCTTGCGGGGAGACTGCTCTTACTGGTGTGGTTTTCACTGCTTTGTAACTAATGCAGAAAGGAAACGAAGCAAAAAGAGTAGGAATAAAAACCAGCCAGATTTAAAGTCATTTATTACTAGACATTGAATAGAAAGAAAAGGCACTAGACTAAGAACAAGGAGAGCGCCATCTTCCTTATTAAATACGTCAGAGAAGTCAAAAAGAAAGCCAAACTAGGCTGTGCACTTCCTTTAATGGATGCTGCTGAAAACAAATGTCTAATAGGTAAAAGAGCAGTGCTGACTCCCCGGAGATTTAGACAAAGGTAATGCTAAAAAGCAAAAGCTCCATGTCTATGGCTGATAAAGGCCATTTAGCACCCTCACCTTGGAGTCGACAGGTGGCCTTCTCTTCAGACCTCAGGATCATTTGTACCTACATGCAGGAGAGGTCAGAAATAGGGGAAGCTAACATCCCAGCAGCAGGCCTCAACCAGAGAGGGGTAGGAGTTGGTGGACAAATATGACAGAGTATTCCATGTGTGGGCTAGGGAAATTCATACACTGTCTGTCACAAGCTAATGTCTCAGCTGCTAAAAGTTTTGCTGGCTGTGACTTGGAGGGAAAGCCTTACCAGTGTGATGATTCAGAAATTGAATCATGTGAAAATATATTCAGAAGGCTTATGACAAATTGAGAAAGCTTAATAGACCTTGTATAGAAATAGACAGATGACAGGTAGGGAGGTAGATAGATGATAGATAAATGATAAATAGGTAGATAGATGATAGATGATATGTAAATAGATAGATGACAAATAGGTAGATAAATGATAGATGATGGATGACAGATATAGATGATAAATGATTAATAGATGATAGATAGATAGATAGATAGATAGATAGATAGATAGATAGATAGATAGATAGATAGATGACAGAGTCACACATGTACCAGAGGGGCCCTCTGGAAGCTTACAAAGAGACCCTTACCTCCTACAGAGAGAGAACAAACCACAATGAACACAATCATAGTCTGACCTCTGGAACTCATGTCTGTATGTTCTAAACCCTTAAACTTCCAATTAAAATTTCCCCTGGAAAACCTGCTTGGATAACATCCTATACCCAATACAGGTGTTGGTCCATGGATCCCTCACTCTGGCTCCACATCCTTAAGGTGTCCAAGCCTGCCATCCACCACCAACACTTGTAATACAAATTTTATTTCCATCTTACATTTCACCTAATCACTGAAGGGGTGCTATCATAAGGTTTACAAATGTCAATTGAAAATATTCTATTCTGAACCTATTTATTAAATGCCTCTTGTGTGCCAGGATCTAGAGACACAGGAGAAGCTGTGGATGTGGCCCCTAACTCTGAGGAGCCTGTGTGACATCATAGCGTTCTCATTTCATGAGAACTAAAGACATGCTCTTCCACCTGTTTGTGCTGACCATAGCAAGTCAACAAGACATAAATGGAAAGGGTCACAGAGCCACTCCTTGAACAAACTCCTCCCACTCTACTTCTGGTAAGCAAAGGAGAATTGCAAGGGAGGCACTTTCCAAACTTTCGGGACTTCCTTTTTTTCACACATGGGGAGTTATCTTTGACCAGACGACTGAGTCCTGAGGCCCGCTCTCCCTTCATCTCTTCTTGTGCCTGACAGTGGCTGTTTTTCTAGCTGCTGGATTGTAAGACAGCTTAATCCGTTTTCCTCTCTCGAAGCCCCAAGTGTCTAGTGAATGCTTTACCATCTCACTGAAATCACTCTCCTGAAGTATGTGAGAGGGAGGAAGGCGAGTGTCTGCCAATATATTATGCTTCGATTTTAAAAGTCATTGGCAAATCAGATTCACCTCCTCAGTACCAAGTAAAGGCTTTTTGATAACGGCTGCTGCTGTCGGTTAAGCCATCCTCGTGCTCCCTGTAGTGCTTAACAGTGACGACCTTGGAGAATCAACGCTAGAGACGTCACTTCCGTTGTCTAACTCCCGCCCGTTCTTCAACATTCGCACAGCCCTGGCACATTACGCTAACAGAATTGTTACTTGTGCTACGCAAGTTTCTCCAGATTCAATTCTGATTACAGTAGAAAGGAAATGACTGAGGATTTTGATCAGCAGCCAAAACTACATGAATAAAAATATATCTGAAGTGGAAAATGAACAGTTTTACTGTCTCTTGATTTTTATTTCTATGGGTAATAGCCAGACATCGCATCTTTCTAAAATTCCCCCTTATTTCTTGTTTCTCCCGTGCCCTTCCGTATGTAGGTTTCTACTCCCGATTTTATTCACCATTTTATATGACATTAGTACAAGAATATTATTAGATCAGTTGTTCATCAACATAAACTGGATGTCATCAATTAAAAATAGCAATTGAGCAGTGTTCCTGCGTCTCACAGCTTTATGATTTCTGTGCAGATACTGGCATGTCCAAACACTAAAAGTATTCTTCCCACTGTGCAGTGACATTTGATAAATAAGTTTCAGGAAGGAATTCTGGCTGTTACTTTAAACTGACACTCCCTTGTCAGCTCAAGAAGTCCTCCTACGCTGCTGCCTGGAGTAGAAACTACAACCGCCACCTTGGGAAACAATTTCCATTATTTACTAAAATGAAAAATAAACAGGATTTGCACTCCTGCGTACGTGTATACACACAAAGAGATGTGCACAAGAGTGCTCGGCGCAGCATTATTTATAATGAAATAACATGGAAACAAAATTCAATCATCCACTGACTAGATAATGGATTAATAAGATGATGAATATTCACACATGAAGAATGAACAGGCTACACTTCATAGTGCAGAGATCCGTCTTATAATGCTGAACAAAAGAAAGACAGGAAGAAATGCTACTGGATCAGTTTATTTCCATAAACACCAAGAAGAGGCAACCTAGTTGATAAATACTAATCTATCAATATTTATGTTTATATAGAATTACAACAATTAATATATTTGCATATACATATATGTTAAGTGGTGGTGGAAGCACAAGGCCAGTACCTGTGGTAAGTGCACGGGACTTACTTCCGGACATCTCCAGCAGGTGGCTCAGCTACGCTCAGTAACAGACCCTTTTTGAATGATTACAGACATTCTCCTACCTTCTGCCAATGCCATCTCCATGGGCTTTGTTGTCTCTATCAGATCCTTGGAGTTTCAAGTCTTCTTGAGAAGGGGACCTTGTCTGATTTGGGGTCATATCCTGTTAAGGATCTGCTCAGGCCAAGCTGTCAACAGACTAATATCTCTGAATTTGAGACATTTGAGAGGAAAGCTCTTTCAGGCTTTATTCTGACTCTTTCACAGCAGTTTTTAAGCAGAAACCCTATGGGAGCTTGGCCCAGAGAAAAATCCCAACAATACACTCAGTGACATCATGAAAATTGCCTTTCCATTTAGTCTCAATTGAGTCTCTGAAAAATGTCCCCCTTAGGAACTTTGTAAGCAAGACTTTTCTTGGAAAGTAACATCATCCAACTAGCTTGAGTTTTGTTATCGCTTCTAAGTCTAGGCATTTCGTACACAAGCCCACTCCTTGGACCAGCTCCTAGTTTTTCTTCTTAAGCCAAAAAGTTAATGTTTGTCAGAATAATACTATTAATTGCCAGATCTGCCTTTTTCGTTTGACCCTCCTAGGAGCCTCTATAGCCCCACAGACACAAGTTTCTGCATGCTGCTGCAGAACTTAGCAGGCATGCCCAGGCAGGAGCAGCTAGGAGCCTTTATACCAAGGAATGATGTGCTCCCCTATGAATTAAAGACACAGGAGGAGAGCACGACTGAGCTGTCTCAAAGAGCTGTTTCCCTATCAACCATTACATTTCAAAAACACCTTCTAAGATACCATTTTGTGTTAGAAACACATTGAAAAGTCAGAGATGTCACATGGGTCAGAGAAACAGTATAAAGCAGGCACTTTATCTAATAATCGAAGGATCATTCTGTGAGGATAAACGTTTCCACCCCATTTTGGAAATGCATATTTTTCAGGTAATGTAATTAATTCCTTCTCTGGATAATCTCTCATGGACACTTGTAATGAGTAAAACAATAGTGTTAGTGTGGTGTGAAAATTGCTCAGATTGACCCACACTTATTTACTTGTGAGCTCAATGTTGCTTCTGAACTGAGCTGTGCAGTGGTCTCCTTGCTTGTAGCCTCCGTGTGGAAGTAACAAATGGCTTCAAAAGACTCAGGCAGTGCGCACTGTCCTCTATTTAAAACTGCTCGGTGTTCTAGAATGATAGCTGAGTACGGTATGCTTCCAGGGGCCAGACTATTACACAAGGCTATCCACTAAACTCATAAAGCCAAGAAATTAAACAAGAATTGTGTAGTGAATATAGAAAGGAGGGCTTATTTCAAATCGTTTTTTAAATTGGCTAATTTTCTAGCAGAGCCTCAAAGTCAAATTAATCAGCTTTCTGGGGCTGGAGAGATGGCTCAGTGGTTAAGAGCACTGGCTGCTCTTGCAGAGGACCCGGGTTCAGTTCTACAAGGAGGCTAAAAACTTTAGTTCTAGGGGAATCCAACCCTCTTCTGACCTCTGGGCATTGCATGACACTGGTGCACTTACATACATGCAGGCAATGTGCTCATACACATAAAATTATAGATAAATAAAATATCTTTTTAAAAAATTAATCAGCTTTCTAATCCCCTCCACTGGAAGCCGCAAAACACTTGCTGGGGTATTATACATTATTTTGAGAATTTCAGTATTTTCCTTTTGTTTTTGGCCATAATTTGCCAGTGGTTATCTTGATTTCATAATTTCTTCATAAGCTCTGAAATAGCAAGGAATAATTTATCTCTGAGTTACAATTCTTGAGACTATATATTGAAGAAAAAGGTAAGAATTTTAGACTCTGGGGCTGGAAAGATGGATTAACGGTTAAGAGCACTGGTTGCTCTTGCAGGGGCCCTGGATTCTGTTCCCAGCACCCACACGGAGGCTAACAACTGTCATAGCTCTAGTTTCAGGGGATCTGACTACCTCATCTAGCCTCTGCAGACATTGCACAATACTGGTGCACTTCCATATATACAGGCAAAACACTCATAAAATAAAAATAAATGAATAAATAAATTTAAAAAGAATTTTAGGCTTTGATTACATAGGGGTAGACTAATAAATCACTTAGGGTTTTTTATTACTAAACTTGCTCAACTAAATAACATTCAGTGATTCATTAATTGTGGCAAAGTTCACCTAAGGAAACTGAACAGCTTTCAGCTGTGTCTGATTCAGGATGCTCCTTTCTCCCCTTCCCTCAGTATCCTTCTTAGCCATCTGCCCTCATCCCCACCCTGGAGAGACTTCCTCACACCTTTCCAGCCAGTCACCCTCCACTCTCTTCTGAGTCAAGGTAGAAAGAGTTTAGCATCTTCGCTAAATGTCTTAGCGGGTAAGCAACGTCTTGACACCAAACCATAAATGGTTTGCTTAGGCTGCCAACTATAACCTTCTTAGGACTTTGCAAATAGTTCCATGAAGATTCTGTACACTTCAAAGCCAGGACTGACACTTCCATTTTCATGATTTCATGTCAAACAGGCCTGTAATAAATAGCAATTGGCATACCGGACTTGTGAATCGCACTGACTCACCTCTGCTGTGGCACCAAGTTCCTGCTGTCCCCGGCACTTCCCTGACTCTGTGCTGCATGCAGCCAGCCTCTCCCGCCAGCCTCTCCCGCCAGCCTCTCCCTCCAGCCTCTCCCGCCAGCCTCTCCCGCCAGCCTCTCCTGCCTCATAGGAGCAGGCAAACAAACAGGGCCACGGGGCGCGCAGGAGCAGCAACCTCAATGTCATTTTGCTCCTAAAGCTAGCATACTCAGTCAGAGAGACACCTCTTCAAATCCCCTCTCCTATCAATACCAAATATTCCAGCTTTGAATATTTGCTGTGTGAATGGGATCTTTAGTTGCTAAATATTGTTAAGATTACTTTATATGCTACAGCATTGAAGTAAAAAAGATTAATCTTCCTAGGTAGATTATTGGAACTAACCCTACTAAACATAAATTTTGCTGATCTCAAATTGAAGTTGAAACGCTCTGTGTGTGTGTGTGTGTGTGTGTGTGTGTGTTCTCTCATGCTGGAAAGCAAGCGTGCAGGCTCAGGTGTTGCTCCTGGGGGCATCCACCTTTTAAAAAATATATTTTTATTAATTCTTTGAGAACGTCATACAATGTTTTGATCGTATTTCCCCGCCCCACAGCTCTTCCCAGATCCACCCCACCTCTCTACCCAGCGAGCTTTGCGTTCTTCATTATCCCCATCCACTTCAACTTGTGTTGCCCAAATACTCTTGGGTGGGGAACCTGTCCTGGAGAGTGGTCGACCTACCTGCATCACATCCTTAAAGAAGACGAACCCTTCCTCTCCGAGTAGCTATCGAATGCCAACAGCTCCTCCATTAGGACTCAGTGTCCACCTCCCCCTCCTCGCTGTTTTTCCGGCTTCAGCTTGAGCAGGTCTTGCCCATGTTGACACAGTTGCTGTAGTTTTCACATGTGCAACTTTCTTGCTGTATGGAAGAGACTGCTTCCTGGTAGTCATCCACCACTTCTGGCTCTTACAGTCTTTGTCCCCGGCCCTTTCCTACAAGTCTGCTGTGCCTTGTAGGGAGGGCTGTGATATAAGTATCCCATTTAGGCCTGAACACTCTGCAGTCTCTTCTCTGCACATGGACCAGTTGTGGGCCTCTGTGTCCTCTTCCACTGCACTAATGAGCATTGAGAGATGTACTAATATAGGAGTGTAACAAGTCACTAGGAGTCATTTTAATACTATGTCCACATAGTAGATTAGTAGTAGTTTCTCCCTTATGGCCCATTACCTGACTAGCCACAGGTTCTTGGCCCTAGTAACGGTGCCAGGTATGGGTTCCGTCTTGTGGAGAGGGCCTTAAATCCAATCAGAAGGTGGTTGGTCACTGCCATAACATTCAAGCTGCTATTGCACTTGTGGGCTTTCTTGCCAGGTCAGTCATCATGGTAGCTGGCAGGGTTCAAAGTTGGGTGAAGTTGATGATTACTTTTCTTCTTCAGTAACATGCATAGCACCTTCCAGCATTCTGGAAGCTAGATGGTGGAATGAAGCTTTGAGTCGGTACCTACTTGATTTCTCTGTGTTTTGTAACTCAAGTATGTGTTGTCTTCAGTGATAGGGTCTCATCATCAGGTTCTGGAGGGTGACCAAGAGCAGTGGCAATAACCTGTGATGTGTGGGATCCATGGGATCCCACTGGCTGCCAACTCCAAGAAAGGTAACCCATTCCTGGTACTGTTTTTTTTCCCTAAGATGAGGCATCTAGTTAGGGTATTATCTCCCCATCATGGGGTACCTTCATTTAAACTCTTTTTTATATGTGTATTATTTTACAGAGCTTCTACAGTAGGTTTCCACATAGTTTTCTCCAGAGGCTTGTAGTGACGGTTCCTTCCCTTACCCTCCTCTACCTCATCCTCCCATCCTCCACCCCATTTACTCCGTCCTCTTCCACTGTTCTCTCCCACCTTTATATCACTGTATTTTATCTCCCTTCCCCTGAAAGATTCCTCTCTCCCTCATGAAATCTTAATAATTTCCTAAACTCCAGGGGTATTCCAAATGAAACACACACCCCTAAAGATTCAAAACTAGCATCCACATATGAGGGAAAGCATGTGACATCTGTCTTTCTGGGTCTAGTTTACCTCACTCTGCAGTAGGATACAGAGTCCTTTGGGTACATGCAGATACCTTTAAGCACTTTCAAAAAATATAGATCTTTCAGTAGATCTGTATCTGACTTTTTGAAGAACCTCCAAACGGATTTCCATAGTGGCTACACCAGTTTGTACTACCACCAGCCATGAACTTGTGTTCCCCTTCCCTCATACCCACGTCAGCATTTTGTCTCTTTTTCCTTTTTGCGGGGGATGGGGGCACTCTTAGCCATTCTGATTGGGATAAGATAAAATCTCAGGTGCTGGAGAGATGGCTCAGCTGTTAAGAATACTGAATGTTTTTGCAGAAGACCTGGGTTCAAATCCCCACACCCACATGGCAGCTAACAACTGTCCATAACTCCAGTTCCAGGGGATCCGATGCCCTCTTCTGACTTCCATGGGCATACTTACACACATGTAGGCAATACACACATACCCGTAAAATATTTTATTTATTATTTTTCATTTTACGGGTATGTGTGCGTTGCCTGCATGTAGATAAGTGCACCCATGTTGTGCAATGCCCATAGAAGACAGTTCCCCTGGAACTGGAGTTATGGACAGTTGTTAGCTGCCATGTGGGTGCTGGGATTCCAACCGGGGTCTTCTGCAAGAACAACCAGTGTTCTTAACTGCTGAGCCACCTCTCCAGCCCCAATAAAATATTTTTTAAAAGATAGGATCTCAAAGTAGTTTTAATTTGCATTTTCCTGATAGCTAAAAGTATTGGACATTTTAAAAAAGTGCTTCTCAGTCATTTGTTTTCATGTTTTGAGAATTCTCTGTTTCAGTGCATGCCTTGTTTTTTAATTGGATTGGCTATTTTCTTGATGTTTAGTTTTTGAGTTCTTTGCATATACTAGATACTAATCTTCTGTCAGATGTATAGCTAGCTGGTAAGGACTTTTCCCATTCTGTAAGCTGTCTTTTCACTCAAATGGTGGTGTCCTTTGCTTCACAAAAGTGTTTTAGTTTCATCAGATCCCATTTGCCAACTGTTGGTCTTAATGCCTGTGTTGCTTTGAGACAGGGTTTCTCATTGGCCTCAATGCACCATGTGAGCCAGCATGGTTGGCCAGTGAGCCTCAGGAATCTGCCTGCCTCTGCCTCCCCAGGACTGGGATTACAAGTGTGCACCACCATGCCTGGCTTTTTTAAAAACATGGTTCTTGGGGATTAAACTCGGGTCTTCATGTTTGGATGGCAAGCACTGTATTAACTGGGCTATCTCCTCATCCCAAACTATCGTTTAAACTCCTAATGCTTTGAATGCCGGCTAGCTCAGAGTTTAAAATATTTCCTATAAAATATACAGCAGGATTCTGGAGTAGTGTTAGAACGTTACATTAGTATTTAAAGGAGTCAATGGCACAGAATTGCTAGCCTTTAATGTTTTTTTTAGTAGAAACATTCTTTTTCATTAGCATTTATCAGCATAGCCATTTTGTAAAAGAATGCACAATCTGAAGCTAAGAGGAGCAGCAAGAAGAAGCCCCCAACCCCAGAGCTGAGAGCTAGTCCTTATCAAATCATGCTGAACTTTCAGGACCGTTACATTGTTTGTGTTTTCTGTGGATCATCCTGGGAATGTGCTGTTAATGTCTTGGATTTGGAGGTAGGGGAAGCTCTCAATACATCTTATCATTATTGTTTACCTCTGATATCTCAATCCAAGAAAGATGAAATAGCCCGAGATGATCAATTCGTGCAAAGCCCCAAATTCTGAAGGAATGCTTAAGTGGATAAATTCCAGCCCAACCTAAAAAATAATTATTGATACTTATTATTTTAGGAATTTAGGTTTATTACCTAAATGAAGTTTAATGTCAGAAATTCAGTCTCTCCACAAGTGTTTATGTCCACAAGTGTTTATAGCCAGTGCTATAAAAATGGTGTAGAAGACATGATTGGGAAATCTCAGCAGTATGCAACAATAAATGTTAGGTCAGGTTCAAGTGGGCGGTTGGAGGCAGTTGGAGGCTGGCTGATCTAGGCTCGCCTGACTGGGAAGGCTCTGCTCCATCTACATGTGTCTGGTCTTCTTTGGACCAGAGAGATAATCAAAGAATGTTCTCATGAGCGAGGCAGGGGTTCCCGAGAGAAACAGTGACCCCTGAACCTCCTGGCCTGTACCTTCAGAACTGGCAAACTACCATCGCTGCCTCATTCAACAGTCACCATGTGACTAAATTCCAGATCAAGGAATGGAGAAATAATACCCTTCCCTGTTAGTGGGAGAAACTGAAGGCCTATGAGAAGGTTGAAAAACTGGTGGATGATGTGAAGTTGTACCTCAAAGCAGAAGAGCAGAATCTTTGCAACAAATGTGGAATACAGTTTTAAAGGAAATTCTGTTTCTGTTTGCAAACTAATTTTAGAAAGGTATTATGATTTTAATCCTGATAGTAACTCTTTATTTTCACCAATAACATATCCAATTTTAAAACACAAGAGCATTATATTTTCATCGTAAAGTGAAAAAAAAGAATAGAAACACAAGATGACACCTATTCAACATTGAAGATTCTAACCAATTAAATAAGAAAAAGGACAGTCAGGCGATACATGTATAGTCCACATTCCTGATTTGACCCCAGAGACAGACATTTTGCAGAATTTAGATGCTTTATATTTTGGAGAAGTTAACTTACTACATATCATGCAATAACAGAAACTTGTATAACATTCTGGAATCAACAATATTTCTACATTAAAATACATAAATAGTTACACAAAGCACAACTGTGGGAGACAGGCTTGAGCCTAGGGTGAAAGTCTTATTGACAGCCATACAGCAGGCCTGAGGCAATGGCTTGACCACAAGAGCCACAAGGAATGCCTTGTGACATTTGCTCCCATTGGCAGATCATGAAACTGATGCCTAGAGCTTGCCACTCCCTAATCACCACCCTTGAGATCCCAAATTGCAACACTTAGATATTGCAACAATCAGGGTCACTTGGTTTCCAGGAATCCAGGCTGTGTAATCTGAAACTCATTATGCTAATGAGGCATCTGGCCCACTATACTGTGATAGGACGCTAAGCCTGTTATGCTAATAAGGTATCCTACTCACTGTGCTATGATTGGACCACTACCCCTATATAAGCTTGTGCCTTCCTGCAATAAAGTAGACCTGTGTCACTGAACCTGGTCTCCTGTGTCTGAACGTGACTCCGCTGACACAGTCTCCTCACCAGCCCTGGGGTCAGGGACCAGGCAGAGGCAGTGACAATCGGAGGCAGCACAGGGCTAGCAGAAGAACAGCCTCAGCACGGGACAGGAGGAAGAGCGGCCTCAGCCCAGGGGGAGTGGAGGAGCAACCTCAGTGCCTGTGAGAAGGAAGGAGCAGCACCTGTGTGAAGAGGAGAGGCCGCTGCAGGTGGCAGCCTCACACAACCATTCACAAAGTATGTCTAACTCACAAACTTTCTATTTCCTAACTGACATAAATAAGAAAGTGTGGCCTATAAGCTAAAAGGAAACCAAATTATGATTAAGAGATGGACTATAAAAATCCCAGGAAAACCCTCACCTTCCTCTGCTTCCCTGGGCCTGCACAACCCACAGGCCTCTCTCGGGGTTCAGTCGATCATGCCCTCCATGCCTTGACTCCCTCAGCCTCATTCACTCTCCCATCTCCCCGACCTGTCTCTCCTCCTAGCCTGGGTCTTATCCCATTCCTTGTCTTGGCACCTCAGACACCTGGGGAAACACCACTGCTTCCTGATCCTTTGCATCCAGACCAACACAGTTCTTTCTCATGGTCCCCAGGAGCACTCTGAGCCTGGCCCCGCCCTCACCTCCCTCTGTATCCCTGGTCTGCACAACCCGCCATCCTCTTTCCTGGATGCCGGGGCTGACCTTTTGGCTTACTGATCCTTTGCATCTAGACCAACCCAGTTCCTTACTGCACTCCCCAGGAGCACTTGGGGCCTCTTCCCACCCATATCTCCCTTTGCATCTCTGAGTGTCATGGCCACCAGCTGCCTGAGACCAGCATCTTTTCCTGGGCCCTGCTCCCAGGCCAGCCCAACCCTGAAATTCATGAGGCCGAAATCATTCCTGGAGGGAATGATTCCTCTGGAGGAGAAAGCCTGAGAGCATCTGATCCTAATTTGACTTTGACCTCTGTGGGAACTCCTGAAGACAAAAGCAATCTGGCCACTCCAATGTAAAAGCAAAAGGGAGAACGGGAAGTTTAGAAAACCAGGTTTTCGTGCCCCAAAAGTAAACCACAAAGGCACATAAAGCTTACATAAAGAAGCAGACCTAAACTTGAAGGCTTGAGTCTCACACAAGAATCAGAAACTACAAAAGAAATTCATGTGTAAAAATCACTGAGAAAAAATAATAACATCAAAAACCAAAATAACTTATCCCCACCAAATACCAATACTCCTTCTAGAGGAGTACAATGAGAACCTCCTACAGATAATGCAGGACATGAAATGCAAAAGAACAATATAAACATGATAAAAGAATTCAGTGAATTTAAAGAACACACAAACAGAAATCAAAGAACTGAAGGAAGATAGGGATAAACTTCTGAATGAATTCAGAAAAGAGCTAGAAATATTGAAGACTACTCAGGCTGAAATGAAGAAGGAAGTGAAACACTCAGTAAGCCAATTAGAAACAACAGGAGAAAGCCTCACCAATATGATGAATGAAATGGAAAACAGAATATCAGAGCTTGAAGATAAAGTGGATGAACTAGACCACTCAAGCAAAGATTATGAAAAATTTAAGAAAGCACAAGAATGGAATATGCAGGAATTGTGTGACACCATAAAAAGACCAAACTTAAGAATCATAAGCATACAGGAAGGAGAAGAATCCCAAGACAATGGCATGGACCAGATCTTCAACAGAATCCTAGAAGAAAATTTCCCAAAATTAAAGAAAGACATGCCCATACAAATACAAGAAACATATAGAACACCAACAGACAGGACCAGAAAAAAAACTCTTCATGGCACATCACAGTAAAAACACTAAGCATACAGAACAAAGAAACAATACTGAAAGCTGCAAAAGAGAAACAACAAGTCACATATAAAGGAAAACCCATTAGGATTACAGCTGACTTTTCAATGCAAACTATGAAAGCCAGAAGAGCCTAGAACAAAGTATTCCCAGTTCTAATGACCACAGATGCCAACCCAGATTACTTTACCCAGCCAAAATGTCTATTATAGTCAAAGGGAAAGAAAAATCTTCCATGACATAAATAGGCTGAAGAAATTCATGTCCAAAAAACCAGCCCTTTAGAGAGGTCTGTCTGGAAGCAATACAAAGAGCTGAAGAAAGGAATGACTAAAAGAAATTCAATGAAGGTTTAACTCGAAAAGTACAGCTATATCAAGAATGTAACAGAAATCAAAATGACAGGAATCAATACACATCTTTCATAAATAACTTTAAATATTAATGGTATGAACTCCCCAATCAAAAGACAAAGGCTAGGTGAATGGATTAAGACACAAAACCCATCTTTTTGTTGTCTGCAAGAAACTCATCTCACTTTCAAGGACAGGCACTATCTTAAGGTAAAAGGATGGAAAAAAATACACCAAGCAAATAGTACTAAGAAAAAAGCAGGCTTTGCAATTCTAATATCAGAAAAAAAGACTTTAAACTAAAACTAATCAGAAGAGATAAAGAGGGCCACTTCATTCTGATCAAAGGAACAATGAATCAAGAAGATATTACAATGATGAACATATATTCACCAAACTCTGGCGCACCCAACTTCATAAAAACAACACTACAGGACTTTAAGAACCAGATTAATCCCAACTCATTAATAGTAGGGGACTTCAATACCCCACTGTCTCCATTAGATAGGTCAACAGGGCAGAGAGTTAACAGAGAGACATCTGAATTAAACAAAACCATATATCAAATGGACCTAACAGACATCTACTGAATATTCCACCCAAGCACCAAAGGACATACTTTCTACTCAGCACCCCATGGAACCTTCTCCAAAACTGACCTTATACTGAGGCACAAAACAAATCTCAACAAATGAAAAACACTGAAATAATTCCATGCATCCTATCAGATCACAATGCAATAAAGCTTAAATCAACACCAGAAGAAGCCCTAATCACCACATGAACACATGGAGATTAA
>NW_008345000.1:1629067-1629556 GCF_000622305.1 Nannospalax galili
CTGACCCCTACTGACCTAGAAGAGCACACACAGCCACCAACAGATGTTATCAGTCTAACCCACCTGTTGTTTGCAACACAAATGGGGTGAGATACCAAAGCCGGGTAAAGATACAACACACACACACACACACACACACACACACACACACACACATATATATATATATATAGAGAGAGAGAGAGAGAGAGAGAGAGACCCATATCCTTAATGAACATAGATGCAACAATTCTTGACAAGATACTTGCAAACTGCATACAGACACACATCAAAGAAAAAAACAAAAAAAAAAAAAAAACAAAAAAAAAAACAAAAAAAAACATCACCAAGTCGGCTTTATCCCAGACTTGGTCTTGGGAAGGTTCAATATATGTAAGTCAACAAATGTCATAAATCATATAAATGAGCTCAAAGACAAGAACCACATGGTTAACTCAGTATATGCAGAGAAGGCCTTTGACAAAATTCAACATGCTTTTATGTTTAAAG
>NW_008345000.1:1629669-1631112 GCF_000622305.1 Nannospalax galili
CATTGGAATCAGGAACAAGATAAGGCTGTCCACTATCTCCACTCCTTTTTAATATAGGGCTTGAAACTCTTGCTAGAACAATATGACAAGAGAAGGAAAATAAATGAGTACTAATTGGAAAAAAAAGAGTTCGTCCCTTTGTGCAGATGATATGATATTGTATCTAAGAGATGTCAAAAATTCCACCAGAAAACTTGTAAAAATGCTTAACACGTTCAGTAATGTGGCAGGTAATAAAATTAACCTACAAAAGTCTGTAGCCTTTCTATATACCAATAACAAGCAATCAGAGAAAGAGCACATGGAAACACTCCCCTTCACAATAGCTGCAAAACAAAACAAAAAAATCTCGGAATAAACCTGACAAAAGACATTAAAGAGCTCTACAATTAAAATTTTAAATCTTTAAAGAAAGAGATTGAGGAAGACACCAGGAGATGGAAGGACCTCCCATGCTCATGGGTTGGAAGAATTAATATTGTGAAAATGACCATCCAACCAAATGCCATTTATAGATTCAATGCAATGCCAATCAAAATACTCATGACATTTTTCACAGAATTGGAAAACAAAAACATCCTAGGATTCATATGGAAGCACAAAAAACCTCGGATAGCCAAAGCAACCCTGAGCACTAAGAGCAATACCAGGGGGATTACTATACCAGATTTTAAGCTGTATTACTGAGCTATAGTCACAAAAACAACATGGTACTGGCACAAAAATAGACCCATGGATCAATGGAACAAACTTGAAGACCCAAATATGAGTACAGGTAATTTCAGCCCTCTGATATTTGACAAAGGGGCCAAGAAAATTCAGTGGAGGAAAGACAGCATGTTCAGAAAATGGTGCTGGCGAAACTGGATCTCCACCTGTAGAAGAATGGAACTTAACCCCTATCTTTCACCCTGCACAAAAGTCAATTCCAAATGGTTCAAAAACCTTAATGTGAAGCCTGAAACTGAAACTGCTAGGAGAAAACATTGGAAAAAACCTAAAAGATATAGGTGTGGGAAAGGATTTCTAAACCGGACATCTATTGCTCAGGAAACAAGGTCAAGAATCAACAAATGGGACCTCATTAAACTAAAAAGCTTCTGTACATCAAAGAAGGCAACCAGGGAAGTGAAGAGAAAACCCACAGAATGGGAGAAAATCTTCACCAGGGACACATCTGACAGAGGTTTAATATCCAGAATGTATAACAAACTCAAAAAAGAGAGGATCAAGAAGTAACCCATTAAAAGATGGGTAAGGAGCTGAACAGAGAGTTCTCAAAAGAAGAAGTAAGCTATGAAACATCTTAAAAGTTGTTTAACATCACTAATAATTAGGGAAATGCAAATTAAAGCCACTTTAAGATTCCACCTTACCCCAGTCAGATTGGCTAAGATCAAGAGAACAAATGATACCAAATGTTGGAGAGGATGTGGGGAAAGG
>NW_008345000.1:1631950-1633510 GCF_000622305.1 Nannospalax galili
TAAGTACTTCTTGACCATAATGTGGCCACCGTGAGATATGAAATGAAGAAGCTACATGACACACAGTAATTAAAAGTATCAGACTGGTGGAACTAACCTTCTTGGATGTTTAACAGACATACTTTGAGGTCTATACAATTTGGTCAGTGGGACATAAAGGACCTTTTTTCTCCTTGCCCTCCTAGGTTGACTAGTTCCAGGGGACTATGAGCATCTCCCAAAATGTCCTGTAATTGTGGTGGTTTACCTGTCCTCTTGATCAAGGAAGCCACAGAGACCCCACGAGATGGACATGAACCAGTGTCCAGTCTACAAAGAGGAGGGTGAACACAGAGGAAACGTTTCCTCCATGCTTCCAAGCAAAGCCAACCATGGTCGAGCAGGACCTTTGACTTATCTTCACATAGGCAGAACTGGTAAAAGAAAGGAGCCAGGGGCTCCTCCCAAGCACAGGTACCCCTAAGGAACAGATCCTCAAATGACCTTAAGAGTGAAAATAAATTGGTTTATCTGGGCCAACTGTATGGTCTTAAACACCCAAAAGGAAAGTATAACCAAAGATTAAAAGGCCCAATATAATTTTTTTAAAGGCTACATAACAAGCAACAATGCCAGATAGGAGATACCTTCTTTTGAGTTGTTGGCCAGGGTGGCCCAAGGGACTCCCAGGTAGTAACCCACCATAGAACTGGGAAAGTAAACAGCAGACCCCAATCTTATCTAAAGGAATATTGACAACTGATTACTGCTAGATGAGGAACAGCTGACCTTCCTAAAACAAAGACCTCTAGATAGGCTGACTAGATTCACCAGATGGACAAGTAGTGGGGAATGGCTGGGGGTGCCGACAACATAGCAGACAGTAGAAGGGATAACAGAGTATAAGGGCTCTAGTGGGGGGAGGGGGCTATGGGAGGGTGCCATCTGGGAAGTGGGTGTACAGTTGAATAAGATGGTTTGGGATGTTCTGTGTGATATACACACACAGAAAAAAAATCAAATTAAAAAATGTATTATATTTGTGGAGGAAGCATAAACGTTTATGTCATGTTACTTAGTAGAGGTGATGAACATTACCACTGAAAGCTACCCAGTGACTTTTTAGACATACACAGGTGCCAAGGAGCCAAGTGCAAATGATTATGACTAGTAATGATCAGATAGATACAGATTAGAGACGCACCAACGTCTTAGCATTAGTAGCAAAAACAATGAGTCTTTCTGTAGGAAACAGTATATTTTGGAATGAAATGGAGATCTTTTTTGAGGTTTGAAAACTCATTCAGTTTTGTGTCTTTCAGGGCTTATGATGAATTCAATATTGTATAACTGTATTGATTCAACAGTGAACCTAAAATTTTATAGCCACTTTTGGGGGAGCTGTGTCTTTGCTCTGGAAACTGTTGGCATGTTAAAGCTGTAATGATATGCTTCTAAAAAATAATATTAAAAAATAAAAAATATAAATTTTGAGATAGCTTCTTTGTTACTGTGAAAAAAAAAAAACCTCTAAGAAAAGTTACTACATGGTGCAGCCCACCACGTGAGGAATTCAAGGCA
>NW_008345000.1:1633689-1641467 GCF_000622305.1 Nannospalax galili
AAAATTATAAGTAGATGTGAAAAACATTACCATTGAAATCTACCTGATGACTTTATATCCATGCTCAGATGCCAAGGAGCTCAGTAAGTAACTGACTGTGACTAGTAATGATCAGATATATAGAGATTAGAAATGCACGTGCAAAGATCTTAATGTCAATTGCATTAAAAATGCATTTTTCTATATGAAACTGTGTATTTTAATAATGAAATGGAGATCTTTTTTTTCCTTGGTCTTTTTGAAACAGGGTCTCCCTGTAGCCCCAGCTGTCCTGGAACTCTCTATGTGGACCAGGCTGGCCTTGAACTCACAGAGATCCGCCTGCCTCTGCCTCCCGGAGTGCTGGAATTAAAGGTATGTGCCAACACGTCCGGCTATGGAGATCTTTTTGAAAGGTTAAAACCTCATTTAATTTTATGTCTTAAAGGGTTTATACTGAGTACAATATTGTATAACTGTATTAATTCAAGTGTAAACCTAAAAATTTACAGCCAATCTTGAAACCAATGCATCTTAGCTCTGGAAATTGTTATTGACTATGTCAATGCTGTTGTAATGAAATGCCTCTTCTAACTATGTGGTTATTAAATAAATATTTTTTTAAAATCCCAGGAAATTAAATTATAATAGGAATTTATAAAAATAAACACTTATAAATTAAGATGCCTTTGCATATGCCAAAAAAATCAGAAAATATAATGTATATAATTTTAATAATAGAACATGATGTAACTTGCAAAGCAATTAGCTTAAACAAGCTCTACTTTTTAAAAGAAATCCTCAAAACTCTACCATAGAATATTACATACACTAAAAAGAACTGTAAATAAACCCAGTCCAACTCAATTAGAAAACATTATATTGTGTAGTCCATTCTAGATTAAAATAATGAAGACAGCACATATTTAATGCTATTCACTCAATTTTCTAACTAAAAATTTTTTAAAAACTTGATTTTAAAATTGTTACAAATTTCATCTGGAAAATAAACAGGAAAAATCGTATAATATAATTTCACCAAAATGTATACTACAGAGCTACCAAAAATTCTGTGGTAATGATATAGAAATAAAAGAACAGAAACATTTACGTAGTTTTTACTAGATGAATTTGAGAGTGTTCAAAACGCCACTATGTGATGGACAAGACTTGAGGTTTGATTTTATACTTTTAAATAAATAACCACGTTTCTATTGGCTGATTTCCACATCTTGTATTCTTCCATCTTTGTCTATACATGCTTTGACTTTCTATAGCATTTTATTATGGTGTATTGATTACACAAAATAATAGATTTTATTGTGATATTTCCATATATACAAGCAACATATTTTGACCATGTGTACCCCTACTATCCTCTCTTGCCCCTCCCCCATCTCCTGTGACCTCCTCTTCCCTAAGCCCCTTCTTTATGCTATGATTTTTGTCATGAATATTTCCTTTGTGGGCCCAAGTTACTAACTAAAATTTCCTTCGACCTACAGGCTTCATCTTTTTCCAGTTTATCTTAAATTTATCATCATTTGCCAGATTTCCTTATTTATTCTTAATCCCCATAAATTTTCAGTTTTTCAAATCGTATGTGAGCTGTTCTTTAAATGGCACACACCTTTAGCCCCAGCACTCGGGAGGCAGAGGCAGGTGGATCCCTGTGAGTTCAAGGCCAGCCTGGTCTACATAATGAGTTCCAGACCAGCTGGGGCTACAGGGAGACCCTGTCTCAAAAAGACAAAAAAAAAAAAATCACAAAATGCTGACAGTGAAATTTGACTGGACTTTTCACTGTATTTATGGGTGCTGGGATGTTGGTTGCTGTGGCCCAACAGCTGAAAAGAACCAGCTTAAGCGAGGGTTTGTTTTAGCTTACAACTCAAAAGCATACAGTTCACCATCACAGGGAAGGCATGCCTTCAGGAGCATGAGGGGCTGGCCACACTGTGTCCATGGACAGGAAGGTAGGCAGGAGCATAGACAGGAGATGGGGCCAGGCTATAAAACCTGAAGACCTGCCTAACCCATCTTCTCCAGCAAGACCCCACCTCCTAAAGCTTCCAAAACATTGCCACCAGCTGGGGACCAAGTGTTTATGCACTTGAACCCATGAGAGATATTCCACATTCAAATCTCAACAATAAATCTAAAAGTTGCTGCTGGGGCTGAAGAGATGGCTCAGTGGTTAAGATTGCAGAGGACCCAGGTTCAATTCCCATCATCCAAAGGGCAGCTAACGACCATCAGTAACTCCAGTTCTAGGGGATCTGATACCCTCTTCGGGTCTCCACAGGCATTACACAACACAGGTGCACTTACATACATGCAGGTATAACAGTCACATACATTAAATAAATAAAGCTAAAAGGTTGCTGATAATAAAGCATACAGAAAAGAAAATATCTCCCAACACAGGATTTGTTTTGTGACCTATTTCCTTTCTGAGCAAGAAATGAAGGGGTCATATATGTCAGTTTCCAGTTCAGAAGTATCGGTTGGAGCAAGCCCGTCAGCATGTGCTCACCCCGGGGCCTCAGTGGTCCCTTCAGATATCAGTTTGTCACAGTTATTATTACTCTCAGGGATCACCCTTGGTTATGTCACAATTCAGCTGCTAAAAGAATTTAGTTCAAATCTCCTTTTCTACCTTTGTTCCAAATACTAGACAAACCAGAACTCAAAATAAAATGGTCCTTTGACAAAGTTTTTAAGACTCTGAGATTCCTAGGCTAGGAAGATGGGTTAGTTAAGAGCACTGGCTGTTGGGGCTGGAGAGATGGCTCAGCGGTTAAGAGCACTGACTGCTCTTGCAGAGGACCCAGGTTTGATTCCCAGCACCCACATGGCGGCTACGAACTGTCCTTTACCTCCAGTTCCAGGGGAATCTGAAGCCCTCTTCTGACCTCCGTGGCATTGCACAACTTGGGTGCACTCACATACATGCAGGCAATACACCCGTACACATAAAATAAAAAATAATAAAATGTTAAAAAAAAAAAAAAGAGCACTGGCTGTTCTCACCGAGGACCCAGTTCCCAGCACCCACATGGCAACTAACAACTGTCGGTAATTCCAGTTCCAGGGAATCCCATGCCCTCTTTTGGCCTCTGTGGGCATTGTATGCATGTGATACATGCAGGCAAAATACTCATATACATAAAAATAAATAACATTTTTAAAAGAATCCGAGATTCCAAGCTCTTTCTCAGGCAACTTTTCGCTGCCAGCCAAGGCCAGAGTAACAAGCTGACCCACTGGGGACTAGGGGCCGTATTTGCAGCTCATCCACTGGGACAGTCCACCATTTCTCACAATACTAATGCAGAGACAGTTTCATCTCTGCTACAAAGCATCATCTATATAATGAATATAAATGATGGCATGTAAATGATAAATTGTTCATGAGGCAAAATGATTTTTTTTTACAAATGAGGTTTCTTTACTTTGACGTTAGAATTCAAAATATTTTGAAAATCTTAAGCAATGAATGGAATCTTTTTCAGTGTCTTTAAAAAGGAGCTTAATAAGGATAAATGCTGATGAATAGGACAAAAAACCCCCAAAACCCTAGACTAGAACAGGATGGGGAATAAGGATGTGTTCATCAGCAGTAATGTGGAGAGAAGAAGCTCGGGCCAGAGTCAGTGGAAACCTCTTGGTGAGTCAACAGTAACATGATCTGACACTTGGGGGCAGGCAGAAAACTGTCCTAAGCCCTAGATTTTCCCCTCTTTAAAAGAATAGAGACAAATTCAAAAGCTCACTAAATAAAGAAACTAACTAGCACAGAAACTGGACCTTGGCCTCTAACAGAGGAGGAAAAGCATTAAGTGAGCAAAGAATTCTGTGATGCGTATCTACGAGGGAGCAGGACCACTGCCTTGGGCCGGCTCTGCTCTGCATGGCTTCAAAGGCCCAAATGGATTGAGGCTGACTTAGCGTAAGCAGAAACTTGGTAATTCTCAGGTTCGATGGTAGAAATGCTGCCTGGCTATTTCTAGAGCTGTACGAGCTTTGCTGGAAAAGCAGTTCTTATGCTAGGTTTTTGCAGGAATCAAGAGGGTTTTTATCTTAGATCATCTCCAAAGTCTCTCAGACCCTGAATTCTGTGATTTCTTTCACACAGAATTTTTTTTAAAATATCAGAACATGAGTAAATGTTTGCTATCTTAACGCAAATCATCCTAATTCATTAATTTTGCATTAATCACGCTCAGGACATGGTGTGAACAGAAAGTTCACCAACTTTGAAGCCAGACAAATTCAAAGATTGGTTCTGCTCATTGCTGATTAAGCCTAGATAGATCGATTGCTTAAACCCTCTGAGTCTCGGGTGTCTGTCAAATGGGGATAGCAGCGTGCACCTTGTAGGTGGGTGTAGGTCAGATGTCATATAAGCAAGAGGTCCAGCCCCAAAAAGTCTTCAGTCCCCAGCAGCTATTATTGATGCTGTCAGGGAGCATCCCATAAATAATGCTCTAGTGAATGATGATGGAATTCTGAACTTGGTACAACTTGATGGACTTCACCACCTTGAATGAAAGAAAACCTTTACCAAGTCTAATGAGGATTGTAATGAAGAAAATCTCAAATTTAGGAACTATGCCAAACTTATTCACAAGTATAGAATCCTTCTAAATCTTGCCTAATTTTAAATTGCTTTAAAAAGCAAGAACTAGACATGTGACCAATAATATTTTCTATCTCTACATAGATCACTCTGTCTCTAGGGGCTAGCACATAGTATGCACTCAAACAGCTACGGAGTGGGGAGGGAGCAATGGCCAGGATCTGGGCTGGGAGCCAAAGTTCTTCCTTCACTCTACCCTGTGGCCCAGCACTCACACTCAGGAAGCTAGAGGTGACAAAGGTGGGACAGGTCAGGCCCAGCCTTCCTAAGGCTCCTTACCCCACTGCCTCTGTGCATAATAAAAAGAAAAAACTGGAACAAAGTCCAAGAATCCTCTCAAACCCTGGCTCTTTTACAACATGACGCACTCCGGCTATGACAAGGTTTCCAGAACCTCAACTTTCTTATCTATGTGATGGTGGGATTGCTCTCTGACGCAGAGGAGTGTTGGGAGGACTTAACACCTGCTCCTCAGAATTTGTATGCATTCTAAAATGCTAATGAAAGAGACCATGATCCATGTGTGTCTCACAATCTACTTCCTGTGACCAAATTTCCTTGTTCACTAACAAGACTAGTTACCATTAGGGGACACTGAACCAGCAAGAAACACACAACAGACTGAGGAGCAGAACACACCAGCGTTGGATCTGGTGACGTCTCCCAGCCGGACACAGAGTGGAGCTGCCTTTGTTGTCAGCCTCTGTTGAATGGGGTCCTGAGTGACCACCAGCCTAGGGTCTAGGAAAGAGCCGTGCTTCCACACTGCAGTGAGGGCAGAGCACTGCTTCTCAGCATGCCACCTCATGCATCATCGTTGAGACAACCTCAGAAAGTTAACAGTCTGCCCCTGAATTTTCGAACAATGGTGGATCGCAGGCTTGGTCAAACGAAAGGACATATCTCTGTGTGCACATGATCCTGACACTGTGACGTCTAGAAACCTTGCCATATACATTTAGCAGGAGAATAAAGTAAGCTGTATTTTCCTTTCACAAAGATATTTCTGCACATACAGTCAGGTAAAGGCTTGTTACCTCTTCTTTTCCTGACCCTGGTCAAAGATGAGCTCTCTCAAAGAGACGCTCCAGTGAGGTCACCCCTGTATTCTTCCTTAATACAACACAGAAACTTCCGTCCGCACTGAATACTATTTCTCAAGTTTTCTGTTTTAGATTACAAAAGTCTTCCAGAGCAAAGATAGGGTTCTATTATGTAACACTTAATTCAATAAAGGTCCCATTTCCAAAAGCTGATCCTGATTAGCTTGGCCACAGAATTGATTGTGCAAACTGAGACATTTTGGGGCACAAAATCGGATACTAACATTTAAGGCAGATACCAGGCATAAACTGAGTTTGTGATGACTTGGTACTCCACTGTGTTCAGAAACTACTGAGATAGCTACTATCTTAACATTTAGGTTGGAAAAAAAGGGGGACTCGTTGGACAATTTCCTGACATGAAAATTGGTCATCCTTTTTCTGTATGAATAAGAATGCCCTGGTTCTGAGAGCAAAACAGTATCTGCCTCCTCAGAGATGGGTAGGGCTCCCTCATTCTCTGACTCTCTGTCTCTGTCTCTGCCTCTCTCTCTCACAGACATCCATCTATACATTGTTTCTGTGAGAAACGGTTTTTCTGGTAGCTACATTTCATGAGACTTTTTTCCCTATACCCAACTCATAGGCAGACTATACAATTCTGCTTGTCTTTTCTTTGTGACATTTTAAAACATTTCTACATTATTGTCTTTTAAAAATTCATTTTTACCAGTTTCCCTTTCTAAGCAATGGTTATAATCTATTTTTGTAACAATGAAAATAGTTTATCAATTATTCAACTAATGTCCCCTGAAAAGAGTAAAACTCTGCCTCTGCTTGTTTAATGTGAACACAGAATGAGCAGTGGTCTGCTGAGCTGTAGGTCCAGCTCACGAGAAGTGGATGCGACACTACAGGTACCTGGACAGTCACACGGTGCACATCACCCATGGGCCCTTTGCACAGTAGTCCACATGCTCACTGGAAAATTCCACCAGAAGGAGATGAGTTTTATGCACCCACTTGAATATTGCATATTCAAATTAAGACTAAATAAGGAAGTAGAGAGGAAGAATAGAGGAAAGGGGGCTTTTGAAGACAGAAGAGAAGATGCGTACCTCACTCTCTACTTCCTGGGCATAAAAACAGAAATTAAAATGAATAAAGTGCTTTCTATTTTAGAAGATTGTCTTGATTTTTAAAACTATTATGCCCTGTTCACTTTGGGTATAAGGCATGATAGATGACTGACTGAAGATGGCAGACAGATGATAGATAGATGATAGAAGATGAATGATAGATAGACAGACAGACAGACAGACAGATAGATAGATAGATGATATAGTACAAATGCATATACATAACAGAAGAGTAAAACACAGAAGCTTCTTGCAATACGGAACCCCAAGTGTTCAGATTTTCTAACCCTTGTCTTTTCTTTCCTGAGCAAGAGACACTTCAGTCTGCCTTGGTCAGAGTGCTTATTCGAAATAGAAGGTTCTAACAACAACAGTTTCTAAAACTCCTCCAGGGTCACAAGCTCAGAGATAGAAAAGGCTCCAATTAGGCGACAACTTGCAGCCTGCATGCCAGACAGAGTCCAGCAGTCTATGGGGAGATTTGCAGGCCAGCTCTGGATTGCCCTTGCTAGTCCACCCCAATCACCCACAGATATGTTGGTTATATAATTTCATCAGTTGTCCTAAATAACAACTTGTGTATATCATTGTTAAAAAAAAAAATATGGCACAATCAGATTGGTCTGAACGTCGGTCTGGCTTGGACACACGCTGTGGCTTTTCCTCCCTCGTCTACTGCCTCTGGCTGGCCCCACAGCACAAAGTGTCCAGTGAGCAGAAGCCATCAGTATTCCTCTAGGGACCCTGAACACTGAGCTTCTGTTTATAATTTCAGTCCCAAACATTTCCTCTGAACACCACACCTACAGTAAAACCCTATTAGTTAAATTAGTCTCCTTCAGTATACAGTATATGAACCCTTATTTTCTGGTCAAAACTAAATTAAACAAACCAAAAAAAATGCAAATGTTTTTCTCATGAATAAAAAGGTGTTATCCAAAGAACCTCTTGCCAGAGGCTCAGGGGTAGTTAAAA
>NW_008345000.1:1641512-1653972 GCF_000622305.1 Nannospalax galili
GAAAGAACTAAACTCTCCTGAGACCTAAAATCCAGCTTTGAATCCAAGAAGGGTAAAAAGTTTGCTGCCAGGCACACGGGCGTCGTCACTATAAATTAGCAAACTTCAGGGTCCTGCTGGGCCCTGGGAACAGTTGGCTGTGCTTTGCCAATTTACCTGAAGTCATTACTCAGGAAGCAGGCTTATGTTCCTCATTTAACATGTTCTTTTTAGAGCACTAGAATTGGCTCACTAAAGGAGCCTTTTGTAAAGCCATGAAACTTTTGCTCGTGTGAATGTTACCCTACTAATTGCTGGATTCCCTTTTTAGTGTTTAGGATTTCCTCCATGTAAAATGCCCTCATTCAGTGATTTCACACAAAGGACATACCATGTTAAATTTTCCGTAAAATCTAATAAATCAAGGAGGTAAGTAAAATTTATTACTCAGTCTTTTCCTCCTTATGAGGTGAGAGAAAATTGTTCTCTTTCCTGCAGGACATTAACCCTTGGCATGTCAGTGTCATGAAACCATGTCCGTAAGAATGGTCAGGAAAGTCAGGCCTCAGTATTCACCAGCAAATAAGCAGTGATCATTAAAATTAATTTCATTCTTGTCACCGAAATTGTTATATTGCAAAAACAAACAAACCAATCTGAAATGGTGTGGCCTGTCCTTATACCTAATGCTAAGCCCCTCTATGGAAACGTCTATCCCATGTGAGGTTACCTCCTTGCTGAAGAGAAGCTGAGGATAGCCCATTTTAACTGGAGTGTCTAAGGAGGTTCAAAGGGCAGAGGGAGTCTGAAGTTAAATCTAGAACTGACAGAAGACCCACTCAGCCAACTTGGAACTTCCTCTCACGACTTCGAAAGGTGAGGCACACAAATCCTACCAGAACCATTTGCCAAGTTTCTGTGCATTCTGCCTGTGTAGCTAACAGCCAGTAAATCACCCTAGGTAGTAGTGCCCCTCACTGCAATGAGATATTACATACAGCTGACTGGCCATCACTAAACAGACAGGCCTATCTGCCAAGGGATGTCCTCTGCACGGGATGAGTCAGAGTAGAAGGACATTTTATGACAGTTGGGCCTGAAAAACGACTTTTCTACCAAAACCAGAAAGAACATCTTCTAGAAAATCTCCATTTATCCAGTGCCGTACATCCTTCTGAGAGGGAAACCACTCAAATACCTTCCAAACTTGCTGACTTTTACTTAAGAAACAGGAAGTGTGTGAACAGTCTGGTTGTGTCCAGCTTAGAAGCCCTCTCAAACCCAAGGGCAGTGTATGTATTGGATTATCCAGCACTGAGCTTCCCCAAGGGGGAAGGTTCCCCAGCTCCGATGACAGTGTCAGCTTTACTTCCTAAGAACTGGCGAACTGAAAGACGATCCCTTTGTCTGGAACCGATACCCTCACCCAAGCACATTATTATCTTAGTAACCTAGTTCATAGAAAAAATTAATCAAAATTAAGTGTTTGATAAGGTGGAGCCTTTACAATTTGGCTTAGTTTCCATAAGTCCGAATTTGATCTGAAGTCCTAAGAGGAGAAGGTCGGACATGTGAACGAAAACACCTGCTTGTGGACTTGGCAGCACTTGGCAGCTCCACACTGGGGAGTTCCCGCATAGAACTAGAAAGATCCTTAAAGATTATCTTCTCCTGTGGAGAAATCGAGGCAAAGACAAGTCACACCGTGTGTCAAAGACCGTCGCAGTCTCCTGCTTACCTTGGCCCTGCTCTACTTTGCTGTCATGATTTACCAGTGTTCTGTTGGGAGCTTCTGCAGTGCACAGCTATGCTACGCTCTCTCAAATATTTTAACATTCAACAATTTACAGAGTACAACGATACTAATATAATTAGCATTTGGGACATAGATCCTTCTAAAGAAGTATCCTCTTACAAAAATTAATATTTTGTAAATCAAACCACTGAATTTCCTGACATACTATACTTCAAAGCTCTGAAGCCAGAGAAGCTCAGGCATAAAGTTGGAAGAAAAAATTAGCAGGGTGGGCCCATTAAACACAGCAGGCCCCACAGTGTCTCTTCCAAGGGGTGGCTAAGAGAACAGCCAATCAGGAATGCCCATCCAGGGACACAAACAGCAGGAGAATGGGGCAGAGGTGAGGCAGGCAGAGCCAGAGACCCACCCTGGGTTCAGGTGACTGCTTGGACTCCCAAAGGCTAACAACTCCCAAAATAGCTGTGTTGAAAGTTAACAACCAGTACAAGGGTGCCTGAGAACATTGGTATTTTGAATGTCTTCAAATTACTAGAAATGTCTAGGAGCCCCTCTCTTGCCCCAACCACCAGGCATTATATAACCCACTATTAAGTAACCCCTCTGTGACATTTCAACAGTCTTTTTATATTTTACTAAAACTTACTTTTTCTTTGTTTCAAAGTGAATTCTAAAAACTTCCAAACTAAAAGCATATGATATTAAGCATCAAAAGCCACATTTAATTGAGGAGACTTCTTCACTAACTCTTTTTCAAAAATGTTTATTATTTTTATTTTATGTGTATGCATGTATTGCTTGTGTAGGTGAGTACACCTGTGTCATGCAATGCCTGTGGACGACAGAAGAGACTGTTGGATCCCTTGGAACTGGAGTTATGGACAGTTGTTAGCTGCCATGTGGGTGCTGGGATTTGAATGTCGGTCTTCTGCAAGAACCAGTGTCCTTAACCACTGAGCCATCTCTCCAACCCCTTCTTCATTAACTCTTACAGCTTATGGGTACAACAAATCTTATGACCTTTTCACCAACTCTGCATGTAAGCATACACACACACACACACACACACACACACACACACACACCACAGACCATCCTACCAAATATGTGGAATCCAATCTACAAATTGAAAAACTTAAACTAGCAAAAGCTGGAGAAGATAGTTGCATTATCCAAGATGGAAAGTCCCAGGTGGAGCTGGCCACATACTGACTCCATCCACCACGGGGACTTTCTGAGCATGGTGGGGACCAGGCTGGCACTGTGGTTATCTGTTTCCCTTCAGGCACCTGTACTCTCTGTCCAAAAGAGACCTCCCCACCAAGTACTAAATGTAAAGATGACACTGATGACACAGAGAGGGTAGGAGTAAGCGAACTCCCAGATGTCAGTCCCAAGGTGTCCTGGCTAGCTCGCAGCACAGGGGTCTGCTGGGCCTTCTCTACTGCCCTACCACAGAATGGACAGAGCCCCAGTGCCTGTGTTTCTCCACGGACCAAAAGGAACTCAGCACCCAAAAGAGATTCAGGTTAAACACTCACTGAGCAGAGGAGGAAACAGACACAGGTTGGAAGTGAAAGGTCCTGGTCCAGGTTTTGATCATTTTAACTGAGACACATGTCACAGGTGGAATCTTCACAGTAACACTAGTCTGAGGATTTTTTTTAACCTTTTAAATGTGTACTCTCCTGACTATGAATAATTATACTGAAAAAAAGCCTTTAATTACACTACAATGTTGGTATTTCAGTTTCAATTCTGTTGCTGTGACAAATATTCTGATGAAAAGCACCTTAGGGAGGAAAGAGTTTACTTGGTTTGCAATCTCAGATCACAGTCCATTACTTCAGGAAGTCAAGGAAGGAACCTGAAGCATCACATTCACAGTCAAGAACAAAGAGAGAGTAAAAGCCTGAATCCTTGCTCTCAGCTAGCTTTCTCCTCCTACTACTGTTCAGAATTCCCTGGCTCATTTCCTCAATTAAGAAATCAATATTTTAGTTATTATTTTTATTTTATGAGTGTGTTGCCTGCATGTATATAAGTGCACCCATGTTGTGCAAATGCCCATGGAGTTCATAAGAGGATATTGGATCCCCTGGAACTGGAGTTACAGATGTTTGTCACCATGTGGGTCCTCTGCAAGAGCAGCCAGTGCTCTTAGCTGCTGAGAACCATCTCTTTAGAGACCCCCACAAACCCAGTTAAAAAATTAAAAGGCAGAAAAAATCGCAGCCCAGCAGAGAGTAAGAAGCAAAGTTTTATTGAAAAATAACGAATCACATCCAAACACATAAAATCACACATACATACACACATTCATACAGAAAGATCCATCTCTCCACAAGTGGAGAGAGGACCCAGAAACAGAGAATCCAGCATTTTCCAGGGAGGGTCTGGATCTTGAGAGTTTTAGTGGTTTCCCTCCCTAATTCTTGATTGCTCAGCTTAAAACTCAGAAGGCCGATAGGTCACATCTCCATGCTGTTATCCAGAGTTGTGCTACTATAAGCAGGTCAGTTGAAGGGTCCCTGTTAGAGTTAAAAATAAGGCCTTCCTACCAGAGACCAAGAAGCAGCAGGAAGTGAGTCATCTCTATCACTTCTCAGTGACCCTGTCTGCTTATTAGGGACTTAGTTCCTTATACCCACAGGCCAACCTGATCTAGATAAGTCCTCATTAAGACTCTCTTTCCAGGAGACTCGAGGTTCTATCAGGACTACAGTTAAAACTAACCAACACAGCTGGTGATAACTTCTCCTCCCAAATTGTTTTCAGTGTCCACACGGTGTGCTCTGAGCCCCCTCTGCTTCTGATGACAGTGCTCATCATGTTGTCAATTGTCTAGGTTGGAATTCCCATTTGACCATAGCTTCATAGGTACTTAAGTCCATAAAGTCATTTAATAACTATGTACCAAAGTCTACTGTGTCCCAGGCTCTGCTCTGAGTGTGAGAGCAACAGCAAATGAGGACACTCCAGCCCTGCAGGGACCTCTTGTTGTGGAGATGAAAGATGCCATGTGACTACTTGCCTCATAGTCCTCTCACCAGGCCAGCAAGTCCTCCCCCAGGTTCTATGTGTGATGGCAGCCAGTTCCCAGATGCTGAAAGTCAAAAGAACTGCCCTTCACAGAGAACACTAACTCAGTGAGAGAGTCACAACCCCGCCAGCCCTCAGTAAGTGCTTGTTGGTGTGAGGATACAAAGAGAAGCCCCATGCCACCAGGAACCACTGTGCTAGATGGCTTCAGCTGTCAACTCGGCACAGCAGGGATAAGGGAACTTCAGTTGGGGAATTTCCCCTAGTAGATCGGCCTGTGGGCGTGTCTGTGAGGCATTGTCTTGATTGTTGAGTGACATGGAGGGTCCAGCCCACAGTGGGTGGTGCCAACGCTAAGCAGGGTTGTATAATCCTGTTGTACAGGAAAGCAAGCAGGGCACTTGCCACAGAAGCAAGCCAGGAAGCAGCAGTCCTCCCTGGTCTGTGGTTGGTCGGCATCATTGATGTAATATCTTCTGGGAAGTATGGGCCTCCAGGTCAGCGCACAGACGCTGTGGCCCAGAGGGGGTCAAGGTTCCATCTCCAGCTGGAAGCAGGGCTTTGTAATATGTAGGAGTCTCCTATGTAGTGCTGGTTTTGGCAGCATAAAAGCTGCAGAGTTGAGGGGGGTCGTAGAGAGACAACGAGACTTAGCATCATAAGAGGCCAGGAGAGGTCATTGGTGAAGGTGCAGCCTCAGTTGCACTGAAGACCCCATGATAAGTGGGGGATGCCAGGACCATGGGATGATAACCAAGGGCTGTGACAGGTGTGGAGTGGGGCCAACCTATGAGCTAAGCTGTGTGTGCTGTGGATGGCAGAACCAGAGAAGCGGAGCTGCTCAAGCCCTTTGGAGCCCAGAATATCATGAGTCCACGCCAGATGTCCAACATTGGGCTATGCTGCAGGACTTTTGTTTTGCTTAAGTGTGCTCTTGAAAGTGTAAGACAGTGGTTTGCGGGATTTATAGGAGCCCACAGTTAAAAGGCTTTTATTTTTTAATTGTCTTTTTGAGTCAGGGGCTCTCTGTATCTCCAGTTAGCCTGGAAATCTCTATATAGACCAGACTGCCTTGAAATCACAGAGATCCACCTGCCTCTGCCTCCCAAGTGCTGGGATCAAAGGCATGTGCCACCATGCCTGGCAGTTAAGAGACTTTTTAAAGAGTCCTTTTGAAGGATTTAAATTTTTTGAAGAATGTAGGACTTTTAAAGTTACACTGTTTTATATTATAACGGTAATGTGAGATCTTGTGTATAAGAAATGTAAAAGTTATGTTTAATAGTGATGGGTTTGCGTGTCAAGGAGACAAGGGGTCAGTTGTGCTGATAGCTCAGTTTTCAATTTGATATACCTGGAAAGGGGAATTCTCAACTGGGGAATTTTCTTTATGGGATTGGCCCGTGGGCTGGTTCTCTAGATAAGTGATGTGGGAGAGCCCATCCCGCTTTGGGTGGTGCCGCCTCCAGCAGGTGGTCCTGGTTTGTATGAGAGAGCAGGCTGAGCACAGGCCAGAGGAGCAAGCTGGGAAGCAGTGATCCTTTGTGGTCTCTGCAACTCCTGCTTTGTTTTCCCTCCGAACACGGACTGTGAGGGCTGGAGAGACGGCTCAGCAGTTAAAAGCACCGGCTGCTCTTGCAGAAGACCCAGGTTCAGTTCCCAGCACCCACACAGGGGCTAGCAACCATCCGTACCTCCAGTTCCAGGGGATCAACACCCTCTTCTGACCTCTGCAGGCACTGCACAACAGAGGTCCACTTATATTCCTGGAGGCAAAACACTCATACACATAAAATAAATAAAACATTTAAAAATAGACTGTGCCTTGGAAGTGAAAGATGAAATAAACCCTTTGGTTTTGTCAGGGTGTTTTATCACAGCAATAGAGAAGCAAACTAAGACAGCCAATCATGGTGGACCTTGGAACACACCCTGGCCTGGCTCTTTCTCCCACAGCCTCCTGCTTTGTTCCCTCCTGCTCAGGGCTTCCTGGGGAGCACCCTCACAATGCACATCTGGTGTCTAGAGCACCAAACCCAGAACAGAAGGAAAAATAATACGAACCCAGTGAAGTGTAACTGTCTTTCGTGTTAATGGGGATATAGTTTTAGAAAATAAAGCAAGAGAAAGATGTGGGGGTTCCCATTGAGGTAAGACAGCCAGGGAAAGTTTCTGTAATAAGGCAGCTTTGGAAGGGCCTGTGGGACGTGAAGGAAAGAGTGGTGTGCAAATCAAGAGGGTGGCCATTGCAGGCTGAGACAGAGGAGCGAGAAGGACGTTGGTAAGTCTGGAAAAGAGCAGTCGGGGAGGTTGGGAGGGAGGTGGCCATGGCTGGTTGGCTGATGTTGGTGTTAAGGAGGAGGATTATTATAACAGGGTTTCCTTTCTGCTGCAAAGCTATGGGTGGACCAGAACAATAAACGTAAGAACGGACTAAGAGAGGTCATCTCAGAAAGAGCGAGGCTCAGGGTTGGGGACATGGCTCAGTCCACAGACTGTCTGAGTTTGGATCCCCAGCACATAAAAAGCTGGTGTGGTGGTACACACACCTGTAATCCCAGCATGGGCAGGCAGAGACGGGAGAATCCCTGAGGTTCACTGGTGAGCAGATCTAGCAGAATTAGTAAGCTCCAGGTTCAGTGAGAGACCCTGCCTCAGAAAATAAGGCGAGAGCAATTCAGGCACCTGCCATCAACCTCTGGCTTCCACATGCACACACACGAACACATATGCACATTTTCAAACTGTGCTAGAGAGATGGCTCAGCAATTAAGACACCGGCTGCTTTCGTAGAGGACCTGGATTCAATTCCCAGCACCCACACGACAGCTAACAACCATCTGTAAATCTGTAATTCCAGTTCCGGGAGATCCAATGCCCCCTTTTGGCCCCTGTGGGCATTGCATGATATGGGTATATTATACGAGCAGAAAAAACACTCACACATAAAAATAAATTTAAAAATTCAAAGACCAAATCTCTTATAGAGATGGTGTAGGCAAAGAAACTACGTGAACCTTATAGTTGTATAACAAGGTACAAAGCTACATAGAAATGAACAAAGGGGACTGGTGGGAACATTCAGTAGTCATTCATTCTGATAGATGTTGACAAAAAACACCAGCTTTCTTACTGAGGAGGTCCAAGTAGATGAGGTGGCTCAGTGTGGAGGACTTGGGCTGCCTCCTAACTGCCCATCAGCCTGCACCGCGCTGAGACGCCCAGGCATGGGTGGTGCTAGAAAGCTTCTATTCAGCATGGAGGGCCTAGAGGGATGGAAGAAGGGGCTAAGCCAGAGCTGGCTGAGTAGCCCCTTATTTCAATGTTATGGGGTAGAGAGTCACTGGAGATTGTCACCAAGGAGGTGTGTTTTCACAGGAACACTGGAAACCCACACCAAGTAGGGTGCAACTGCCTCCCCTCACCTCAGTTCCTGGAGCTCCAGGGTGCTGGAAGTAACTGGGTGGCAACGTAAGTACCACTCAGGGGTAACATAAGGATGCAGTTTAGTTTTACAATTAGTTATGCAATGTTAACACTTACTAATCAGGCTGAAAGCTGAGAATCCCACTCCAAAGTAGGTTTAGGAAGAGAACTTGGTTTTCTTAATTCCTATATCAAGTATATAATCTCCTGGTACATACAGCACTGTACTCTTATTAGACTTTTATGTAAGATTGAACCAGGGCAATAAGGGGGGCCAGGATAACCTTGTATGTCTCTGGATACTGAAGGAAGGGTACAAATGTCAAGTCCTAGCTGGAGCTGAGGGGTTCACCGAGAAGCCCCACATGAGAACCAGAACGCACTGCTAGCCAGGACCTAGGCACACGTGTGTCGTTTGGGGCAAGGTGGCAGCAGCTACCTACCCTTCAGCTCCCAGAGGAGAGGGATGAGAGCAGCACAGCCTGGTACACTCTGCTGGCCTCCCTGAATGCTTCACATTCCTGTTACAAGGTACCAAGTCCCTCCAAAGCAGCGGGATGCATTCAGAATTTGCTCAATAGCATCCCACCCAGTCCTCTTCCCTCTTCAGTTCATTGAATTAATTTGTGTCAATATTTTACTTTGGAGAGCAGTGAAAAACCAGAACCTATAAGCTAGCCAGCCAAAACAATAGCATAGCCACAACAGAATTTGAGTCTTCTTGGACATTTTATAGTCAAAGAAAATAATAGTTGTGCCTAAATTGTCTAAATTGGCTCTTCTTACTCTAAATATATTAAATTTTTACCTTCCAAATTGTTTTGGCTCTGCTAAAGCAGGGGAATTGTTTTCTACTGTCAAATTATGAGTGGCAGACAAACACAGTCTCCACAATGAGAGGCTGGGAACCCAATGTCATGGCCCTCACCAGCCTGCTCAGAGATCTGGTCGAAAAGACCAGTCAAGACTATTTTATCAATTGCCCGTTTATTTCCACAGACATTGCCTTGGAGAGTTTATCCTGTTCAAATAATACTGGTGCTAACTATGCAATGAAGATTAAACAAAATGCCATCCACAGTTCCTGTCCTGTACATCAACTGTCTGCACGCAGCCTAAGCCTGTTGTCTCTGTCATGGTCCCGGCACAGTGATGAAATTCTGCCAACAGTTTGCTCTCTGTCTGCTCCGGTTTGCTTCGTACAGATAAAATCAGTGGCTAAGAACCAAAGATTTCACTGCTGGCCCCAGATCTCTCACAAATGAGCCAGAGAGGATCAGGAGAGATAAGACAGGGTGACACAGTAAAAGCCACCATCTGTGAGAGTCAGCACAGTAGGTCCAAATGACATTCCTTTAGAAGATGTGTTACCTCTGGAGCTAACCCATTCAAACAAAGAGATAAAATCTTGAAATGATAGCTAAATTGATATAGTCTGCTGTGAAAGGGTTCAACCTGTCTGTTACACCATCCAAGTCTAAGTTAAATGAGGCACAGTGGGAACGATGGTCTGTCCGCCCATGGGTCTGACTAGACAAACACAAACACCTACAAAAGCACCTGGGCTTAGGCCAGTTGTGAAGCAGAGATAATCCCTGATGTCACCAGCAACGGCAAAGCTGGCTCTCAGTTCACCTTTCAACCACTTGATAAACCTTACAAGGCTGTGTACATAGCCCATGGGATTAAACGTCATGTGCCTGAGCCTGTTAAATTCAGGTGACGTGACAGGATTCTGATTTGACTTTACAATGTAGATTAAGTTATTTTCTATGGAGCAAACTGCAGAAGGCAGATAGCTTCATTTTGAGGTCCAAAAAGAAATGACATAAAGTCAGGCGCTAGTCAATTAAAGATCAGCTATACTGCAGAAACGGTTTAGCATTTCCATTCCTACCTCATCAGACCCTTCTTTATGGTCCTCCTGGTCATTGACTAAAGTTCTTTTTAGAGTTACACAGAACCATTTCAAGAATAGTCTTCCACCCATCAGTGAGATGGGTAATGTTGATAAACGTTAGTTTATGCATATTTAGGTTCATCAACCACAGGTGGAAATCAGACTCACAGAGAAAAACAGTCAAAGAATTACACGTGTCCTTCAAGAATATTTTTGTAAAGTTGCCTGTCTTTTGAAATAAAATTAATTTTAGAGACCTAAGTGGCTTCCAATTAACGTTTTAAAGAGCTCAGAAGTTACCACTTTAGACTAACACCAAATCAGAGCCTGAACAAGTTGAAAAAACAACTCTCCTTATATCCTTAAAGAAAGTAAGCCCCTGATGTGAGCTGCCTTCTTCAAAGTTGGAGAGATAGTCAAGACCGATGCCACAACTGATGTTCTACAGGCTCAGTGAGGGCAAATCTAAGAGTTAAAAACAATCCGGAAGGACTGTCAGAGAGGGAGCCTCCTTCTTACGAGGTTTGTTGGTACCTCACAGGAATATTGGAGGGGAGTCTTACATTTGTGCTGGGGGGCGGGGCAGGCAGGACAGAAGGAACAACTTTTTTTTTTTTTTTTTTTGGTCTTTTTGAGACAGGGTCTCCCTGTAGCTCCAGCTCTATGTAGACCAGGCTGGCCTTGAACTCACAGAGATCCACCTGCCTCTGCCTCTGCTGGGATTAAAGGCATGCACCACCACGCCCCGCCCAGGAACAACTTAAATATGCCAGAACAGTCTATTTTTGATGTCGTCTGTCCTCAGGAGAAAACATTTCATCAGAGCCTAACCTATTGTGTGAGGAAGGAAAGCTCCCAAATCTAGCTTGCTCTAGCCTTCGACTTGAGGGAAGAAAAATCTCCACATCGAGTCCCCTCAAGCCATCCTGTCTCACTCGGGAGGCTGAGCAACATTTTTGAAGTCCAGGAAACAGGCTCACTAAAGACAAACCCAATTGTAGAACAATAAAACACCTCTCCCCACATCTCACCAGATCACTGAAGGCCTGTTAGCAGCAGTTCCGTTTGGCACATCACATCTGGTCATCAAAAAAAACTGCAAGGTGCGCTAAAAGACAAAATACACAGCTTGAGAAGACCAAACAGACATCAGACGCAAACTCAGATATCCACAGAACAGCTGGACTTAACGACTGGGAATTAAACACAACTGTGGCTGAAGTGTTAAGGGCTCTAAGAGACAAACTAGGCAGCATACAAGAACAGACACACAGGCAAGCTGAGTAGAAAGGTTAAGAGTTCTGAGGATCCCCAAGTGCTAACTGAGAAAAAACACAACAGAAACGAAGATTGCTTATGCTTAACTTATCTTTATCATTTTCATTGAGCTTACTGATGGGCTCCAAAGAGGTTTTCATTCAAGTGTGTCATGCATTTTGACCACATTCAGTCCATACAGCCCCCTTACTGGTTCCTTCCTTCTCTCCAACAGTCTGACTTCGGCTTTCTTCTCATATGTAAATGCATACACATCTCTATGTGTATATAATTGATTTATGCATCTACCTAAAACCTAGATTCTACACATGAGAGAAAGCATAATATTGTCCTTCTGTTTGGCTTATTTTGCTTAATATGATGATCTTCAGTTCCATCATTTTTCTGAAAATAATTTCATTCATCTGTACAGCAGAACAAAACTCCATTTTGTGTATAGACCACATTTCCTTATCCATTCATGTGTTGATGGACACCTAGGCTGGTTCCTTAACTTTACTACTGGGACATCTGAAAGAGGAGGTTATCTAGGGTGAACTAATAACTCAAACACCTAAACACCGGAAACGAACAACCCAAATTGACCGATGAAATCAGCAGACAGTTCTCAAAAGATAGGGGCAAATGATCAACAAACATGGGGAAAAATCTTCAACATCCTTGCCCATCAGGGAAATGCAAATTAAAATCACCTTCTCACCCCAGTCAGGCAGGATTGGTGTCATGAAGACAGGACTTATTAGTAGAATGAGTAAGCGACTGACAAACTCTCTGAACTTCCGGTATCTCAACAGAAACCCACAGAACTGCAAAGCTAATGGAAAGGAGCCTGGGGAAATGGAGCAGGGTGTCTAGGAGCTGCAGTCGGTGGAGAATACTGTGTCCCCACTAACGGGGAGAAAAGAGAGAGAAAGGAAAGGAAAAATATTTGGAGCAATAATGCTGAGAATGTCCCCAAATCAACGACAGACCAAAAACACAGATTCAGGAAGCTCAGAGAACACCAAGAAATATAAAACCAGAGGAGAGGATAGGAAGGGAAAGGAAGGGGGGATGGAGGGGGGATAGAGGGAGGGAGG
>NW_008345000.1:1654167-1661100 GCF_000622305.1 Nannospalax galili
AGGGAGGAAGAATAAAAAAGAGAAGAAAACTCTTACCCCTAAACGTAGGGTATTCAAGTTATAACAGCAGCAAAGACTCACGCAGATGACTCGGTGGGTAAGGCACCTGTTGCCAAGACCGAAGACCTGGGTTCAGTCTCCAGAATCCACACAGTAGGAGAGAATGGACTCCTGAAAGTTGTCCTCTGACCTCCACACTCACATTCTGACATGCACACGCCTCCCCACAATCCCTGCTGCCACACACACAAAATATTTTTTTAAGTAATTTAAAAATTAAGAATTGATGCTGGGTGGGGTGATGCACACCTTTATTCCCAGCACTTAGAAGGCAGAGGCAGGCAAATCTCTGTGAGATGAGGTTAGCCTGGTCTATATAGTGAGTTCCATGCCAGCTGGGACTATAGGGAAACCCTGTCTCAAAAATTAAAAAAAAATGAATTGCTCCTGACCTCCTAGAAACCATGCAAGAAAGAATAACCTGGAGGGAACTACTGAGAGACAGGAGAGACAAAAGCCCACAGACCTGGAGGTCTTCACTGCGCAATTTTCCTTCAAAATAAAAGAAGGAATCGATGGTTGGGCAGGGGGATTTGTGGCCAGTAGATCTGTATCACAAGAAATATTTTTTTTAATTCTTCAAAGAAAGGAAAAAATGATATGTTAGAAAATACAAAAGGGAAGACTACCCTCAAACACAAGGAAAAGAAAATGTGGAACTTTTATTTTTCTTATTCTTGTTGGTCTGACAATAACCATTTGTTCAAAGTCATAAGAACAGCAATGAATTTGACTGCTTCTGCAAATGTGTATGCACGTACTTATGTACCTGAAATGGATGTCACCATTGCAGAGGATGCAGGAGGAGGAGTTAGGACTCTTCTAGTATCCGATGCTACATTGCCTTTGAAGCAGAAATGTGGTTTGTTAGTGAACTTGGATTAGCTACAAAGCATATTCAAACTCCAGGGAAAACATTTTGGAAAGTTGACAAAGAAAGATCATTGATTCACAGTAAGAAGGGAAATAAAATGGAATTACATGACATGCTCAGTTAACACCACAAAAGACAGAAACATGTGGAGGACACAAACAGAAACAAAGAGCAGAGCCACAAATAGCAAACAGCAACAGAGTAAGCACTAATCATATTGAACAATACGTGTCTACGCTGTCTAGTACAACACAGGTTTTGTGGGGCTGGAGAGATGGCTCAGTGGTGAACAGCACTGGCTGCTCTTGTAGAGGACCTGGGCTCCATTCCCAGCACCCACATGGTGGCTAACAACTGTACATAACTCCAATTCCAGAGGACTCCACCGCCCTCTTCTGATCTCCATGGGCATTGCATGACACAGGTGTGCTTACACACATGAAAGCAATACACTCATACACATGAAGTAAAAGTAATAAAACATTTTAAAACACAGGCTGTTAGGGGACGAAAAACAGCTGAAATGTAAATCACTGACAGGAAGTGCGCTAAATACAACACGTGTAGATTAAAGGGCAATGAGGAAAGACAAGCTATACTAAAATTAATCAAAAGAAAGTGCTGTGGTATTTCAACTTTTTAACTTATTTATATTTATTTAAATATGTATCAGTGTTTTGCCAGCATGGCCCACAGAGGCCAGAAGAGGGCGTCAGATCACCCTGGAGTTGGAGCCACAGACAGCTGTTAGCCACCATGTGGGTGCTAGGAACCAAACCTGGGTCCTCTGCACGAGCAGCCAGTGCTCTTAACTGCTGAGCCATCTGTCCAGCCCCTATATTAATTTTAGACACAAGAGACACCCCAGAAGGAAAGCTGTCAGTGATGAGGGGACATTCATAAACATAGAGCAATTCTCCAAGAGGCTGTGACAGAGCACCAAGATACACAAAACAAAACTGACAGAACTGCAATGAGAAATAAGCGGACGGACATCAACTCTCTATGTCAGAAATGGATAGCTCTATCAGGGAGAACGTCACGGGGACGCAGTTGAACTCAATTGCTCTATCAACTATATAACTGTCCTAGATGGACTACTTCATCCAATATCAGCAAAGTACAAAGCTTCAAGCTCACATGAAACATTCAATAAAAGCTACATTTTGAGGCATAAAATTTGCCTTACCAAAATTTAAATAGCAGAAATGCAATGTATTCTTTCTGTTTGTTTTTTGTTGGTGGTTTTTAAGATACATTTTTATTGAATTTTTGTGCATTTCTTACAATACATCTTAATCATATTCAGATCCCCTCCCCCCTCTGCATCCCCGCACCATAGCCACCCCACCAAATTTCATGCATCCTGTTGTATATGCTAAGGTCTATTGAGTCAGGTTTGTGTTCTCAGATGTTCCTAGGTATGAGCTCATCCACTGGCATCTAGGCAGCCTATCTAGCATCCCTCCCTTAGCAAAGACCAACTCTCCCTCACCCAGCAGTGCTCAGTTGCCAATAGTTCCTCAGCTAAGGTTGGGGCCTGCTGCCCGTTTCCCCAGTTCTATGCTGTTTTATGTCTGATTGACTTTGCATGGGTCCTGTGCTTTCTGTCACCACTGCTGTAAGTTCATATGAGCAAAGTCCCAGGAGGCTGGAGGACTTGTTTGCTTGTGTTCATGCACCAACCCTGGCTCTTACAATGTTTCGGCCCCATCTTCTGCAATGGTCCCTGAGCCCTGGGTGGGCGAGGTTTAATACAGGAGTTCTATCCAGGAACAGGCTCTCTGTTCTGTAGTCTCTTATTCTCTCGGATTTTTCTTTCCCTTTACCGCCATGGTTCTTTCCATTTTCCTGGCTCCTGCAGGTTACATCTGGACTATAGACTTACAGATAAGGGTTTGAAGCTGAGATTCACAAATGAGGGCAAACATACATCGCTTGTTTTTCTGGGTCTGGGTCTATGTCACTATAGCAGTTTCTAGTTCCATCCATTTACCTACAAATTTCATCTTTCTTTTTCTTTTTCGCTTTCTTTTTAGGACAGGATCTCACTGTAGCCCCAGCTGGCCTGGAACTCTGTATGTAGATCAGGCTGGCCTCAATCTCACAGAGATCTGCTTGCCTCTGCCCCCCCAAGCCCCCATGGAGATTAAGGCATGTGTCACCACTCCTGGACAATTTCATCTTTTACTGCTGAGTAGAACTCCACTGTGTAAATATGTCGCACTTTCATTAGGCATTCATCAGTTGAGGGACATTAAGGTGGTTTCCATCTCTTAGCTGTTGTGGAAAGAACAACAGCAAACATGGATGTACAAGTATCTCTATAGTAGGCTGAGTTCTTTGGGTATATGCCAAAGAGTGGTATAACTGGATCATATGGAAGATTCATTTTTAGTTTTATAAGAGTTCGCCACACTGCTTTCCATAGGGGTTATATGGGTTTGCAGGCCCACCAGCAGCACATCTCCACATCCCCACATCCCCACCAGCATTTGGTCTCATTTGTTCTCTTGATCTTAGCCACACTGACTGAGGTCAGATGAAATCTTAAAGTGGTTTAGATTTGCATTTCCCTAATTACTAAGGACACTGGGCAGTTTTTAAGCTGTTTCCTAGTCATTTTTAGTTCTTCTTTTGAGAACTCTCTGTTCAGATCCATAGTCCATCTCTTAATTGGGTCATTTGTCTTCTTGCTTCTTTGTTTTTTGAGTTCTTTGTATTACTCCAAATATTAATCCTCTATCAGATATATAGCTGGTGAGGGTTTTCTCTCACTCTGTGGGCTTCTTCTTCATTAGATCTATTGTTTCTTTTGCCTCCCAGAAGCCTTTTAGTTTCATGAGGTTCAATTTGTCAATTGTTGACCTTAATTCCTGAGCAACTGATGTCCAGTTTAGAAAGTCTTTCCCGCACTTATATCTTGTAGGTTATTGCCAATGTTTTCTTCTAACAGTTTCAGGCTTCACATTCAGGTCTTTGATCCATTTGGAGTTGACTTTTGTGCAAGGTGAAAGATAAAGGTCTAGTTTCATTCTTCTACAGATGGAGATCCAGTTTTGCCTGCACCATTTGTTAAAGATGCTGCCTTTCCTCCAGTGAATGTTCTTAGCACATCTGTCAAATATCAGGTGTCTAAAATTTCATGCACTCATCTTTGGGGCTTCTATTTTGTATTATTAATGTATATTCTGTTTTGTGCCAATACCATGCTGTTTTTATGAATATAGCTCTGTAATATAGTTTGAGATCTAGTATGGTAGTCCCCCCAGCATTGATCTTTCTGTACAGGATTTGCTTTGCCTATCTGGGGTCTTTTGTGATTCCATATGAATTTTATAATGGTTGTTTTCTAACTCTGTGAAGGACCTCATGGAGATTTTGATTGACATTGCTTTAGATTTATATATTGCTTTTGGTAGGATGGTCATTTTCGCAATATTAATTCTACCAGTCCATGAGCACAGGCATCTCCTGGTGTCTTCCTCAATTTCTTTCTTCAAAGATTTAAAATTTTCATTATAGAGATCATTAATGTCTTTGGTTAGGTTTGTTCCTATATGGTTTATTTTAATTTTGAGGCTATTGTGAAGGGGGGGTGTTCCATGAACTCTCTCTGATTGCTTGTTATTGGTATATAGAAAGGCTACTGATTTTTGTAAATTGATTTTGTAACCTGTCACTTTGCTGAATATGTTGATCATTTCTTGATTTTTAGACAGTCTCACTATGTATCCCTGGCTGGACTGGAACTTGCTACATAGACCAGGCTGGCCTCCAATTCATAGAGAGCCACCTCCTCTACCTTCTGAGTGCTGGGATTAAATGTGTGTGCCCCCATGCACAGCTGCAATGATCTCTCTCTCTCTCTCTCTCTCTCTCTCTCTCTCTCTATCTATCATCTAATTTTTTTATATGTATGAGTGTTTTCTCCTGCATGTATGCAAATGTACCCATCATACAATGCCTGAGGAGCCTAGAAGAGGGCATAAGATCCCCTTGAACTGAAGTTATGGATGATTGTTAGCTGTCATGTGAGTGCTGGGAACTGAGCCCAGGTCCTCTGCAAGAGCAGTCGATGCTTTTAGCTGCTGAGCCATCTCTTGTGCTCTCACAATGTATTCTTTTAAAACAAAATAAAATTAAACTAGAAATGATAACAAAGTAGTTGAAACAGCAAAAATATTGTTGGAGACTGAACAATATACTTTTAAATAATGTGTAAGTCAAAAAGAGAGCAAAAATTACAAAATAAAAGTCCCAAATAATAATTAAAACATAGCTTATTGAAGCATTTAGGGGGTAGTTTATGGCATTTAATGCATATATTAGAAAAGAAGAAAGATCTAATTTCAATTAAGCCTTTACCTTAGGAAATTAGTAAAAGAAGAGAAAATTAATTCCAAAGTAGGCAGAAGAAAATCAATGGTAAAAATCATGCCAAAAATCAATGGGAGCAGCACATGCCCTTAATCCCAGCACTCTGGAGGCAGAAGTAGGTAGATCTCTCTGAGATTGAGGCCAGGCTGATCTACATAGGAGTTCCAGGCCAGCAGGGCCTACAGGGAATAGATTTTTAAAAAATCAGTGAAATTACAAGCTGCTTCTTTGAAAACATCAATAACATTGATAAATCTCTTACCAGGCTATTTAAGAAGAAAAGAACAAATGCCAATTTCTATCAGAAATTTCCAGAGACATCACTACCGAGCCCACTGGCACCAGGATCGTAGGAAATGAACAGTATGAACACTTCAAAGCCCACAAACAACCCGGATTAAATGACCCAATTCCTTCAAAGAAAAATCTCCCAAGACTCACTCAAGACGAAATAAGCAATCTGAATAGACCTTTGTCTGTTAAGCAATGAAATCCATTTAGTATCCTTTCAAAGTGGAATCAGGCCCCAATGGGTTTGCTGGTGAATGCTATCAATTAAGGAAGAAACAAAACTAATTTTCAACAGTCTCCTCAAAAATTAGAAGCAGACGTGGCCTTGTTTTATTTCTGATACAAGCACTTTTTGTTTTCTCTAATTTTCTTAGCCTGGAAAGAGGCTTATCACTTTCACTGAGCTTTTTGAAGAAATAACTTTTGGATTTATTGACTTTGTTTACTTATTTCCTGTTTACAATTACATTGTTCTATGCAATGATCTTATTACTTCCTTTACCTTGAGCTCTTTGGAATGAATTTCCTTTTTTTATTTCTAGTTTCTTAAGGTGGAATCTTGGATGATTGGTGGTAGATCTTTATTCCTTTCTAATATATGCTTTCTACTTCATTTCATGAGGCTACCATTGCCTTAATATCAAAACCACACAAAGATCTTATAAGAATAATTACAGGGATCTTGGCAGAGTGCAAGAGAGTGCTGAGTTCTGGCCTCCCTCTGGCAGAGGGCCTGATAATGCAGGGGACTGCCTGAGAGCCCCCTGGATCCTGCCTCCATGTGGGGGTGAGCTTCCTTTAATTGTGCCATACCCATCCCTCTACCTGGGATTTCGTGAGGCCCCTCCCAAGGCCCCAGGGCAGATCTGGCTTTGGTAGGCTCAGGCTGAGATCCTAGCAGACAGCCTGAGAGGGTGGGTTTCAACCTCCACCTGTGTAACAGCTCTAAACTCAGCAGACCTCCAGCGAGTGATGAGTTCTGGCCTCCCTCTGGCCTTCCTCACGTGGTGAAGGAAGCCTGAGTGTACCTGACTGGAACCTGAATTGGGCTTCTATGGGTACTCCTGAATAGCTGATCTGAAGCCATCAGTTCCCTCCAACTTAAACCTGAGAGAACCTGAACCCTGTACCAACCAGCTTTACATGCTCTAGGCATCCTGATAATACAAACAGAAGCATACTTCAACTTAATTCTCCTATCAGAATCATGAACAACAAAAGAAATTCACATGCCAAAATCACAACTAAAGAATAATAAAATGGAAAGCCAAAACACTATGTCCCCACCAAACTCCACCAGTCCTGTAGAAGAGTTCTACAAGGAGAAC
>NW_008345000.1:1661389-1661876 GCF_000622305.1 Nannospalax galili
AAAAACACAGAAGTGGAACATGCAAGAGATGTGGGACACCATGAAAAGACCAAATCTACGGATCATAAGAACAGAGGAAGGAGAAGAATTTCAGGTTAATGGTATTGACCAGATCTTAAAAAGGATTGTAGGAGAGAATTTTTGAAATTAAGGAAAGACATCCACATACAAATACAGGAAGCACATAGAGCACCAAATAGGCAGGATCAGAAAAGAAACTCCCACAACATATCATAGTAAAAACACTAAATGTACAAAACAAAGACAGAATACTGAAAGTAGCAAAAGAAAAACAAGTCACAAACAAAGGAAAGCCCATCAGAATTACAGCTGACTTATCAATGCAAACTATGAAAGCCAAAAGAGCCTGGACCAAGGTATTTCCAGTTCTACATGACAATAGATGCCATCCCAGAATACTATACCCAGCAAAAATATCTATTGTAGTTGAGGGGGAAAGAAAAATCTTCCATGACATGAATAGCCT
>NW_008345000.1:1662364-1676136 GCF_000622305.1 Nannospalax galili
GCTGGGGCTACAGGGAGACCCTGTCTCAAAAAGACCAAAAAAAAAAAAAAAGTAGAAAACAACACTACAGGACATCAAAATACAGATTAACCCCAACTCAGTAATAGTAGGGGACTTCAACACCTCACTGTCTCCATTAGACAGGTCAACTGTACAAAGAATAAACAGAGAGACATCTGAAGTAAATGATACCATACAGCAAATCGACCTAACAGACATCTTTTGAATACTCCACACAAGCACCAAAGAATACACTTTCAACTTAGCACCCCATGGAACTTTTTCACAAATTGAACACATATTGGGCCACAAAACAAACCTCAACAAATACAAAAAAATTGAAATAATTCCATGCATTCTATCAGACCACAATGCAATAAAGCTCAAAATCAATGCTCGACAAAGCCCTAGTTACTACACGAACTTGTGGTGATTGAACAACACACTTCTAAACAACGAGTGGGTCAAAGGAGAAATTAAAAAAGAAATAAAAGAATTCCTGGGATTCAATGAAAAAGGCAATACAACACAACGTCTGGGACACTTTAAAAGCAGTCCTGAGAGGGAAGTTTATAGCTCTAAGTGCCTACATTAAAAAAATTAGAAAGAGCCCAAATAAATGACCTAACACTGCAACTCAAGACAGTAGAAAGGCAAGAACAAATAAAAACCCAACCCGGCAGAAGAGAAGAAAGAACAAAAACCAGAGCAGAAATTAATGAAATAGAAACAAAGAAAAAAATATAAAGAATCAAAGAATCTAAATAACAAAAATCAGGGCAGAAATTCATGAAACAGAAACAAAGAACACAATACAAAGAATCAATGAATCTAAGAGCTAGTTCTTTGAAAAGCTAAACAAGATAGACAGGCCCTTAGCCCAGTTAACCACAAGAAAGAGAGAGCAAATCCAAATCAACAAAATCAGAGATGAAAGGGGAAACATCACAACAGACACCCAAAAGATCCAGATGATTATAAACCTATATGCTACTAAGTTTGAAAATCTAAAAGAAATAGATGGATATCTAAAATCGTGGGAACTACCAAAGTCAAACCAAGAAGAGATCATATAAGGAAATGAAAACAGTAATACAAAGCCCCCCAACTGAAAAAAAGCCCAGGCCCAGAGGGATTTACAGCAGAATTCTACCAGACATTTACAGAAGACCTGTAGAAGAATGAAACTCAGAATGAATGACAATGTCAACTCCAAATGGATCAAAGACCTCAGTGTGAAACTCGAAACCCTAAAACTATTAAAGTAATTATTGGCAGTAATCTACAAGATATAGGTGTAGGAAAGGATTTTCTAAATCAGACAACAGTTCCTCAGAAATTAAGGTCAACAATCAACAAGTGGGACCTCATTAAACTAAAAAGCTTCTGTACAACAAAAGAAACAATCAAAAAAGTGAAGAGAAAACCCATGGAGTGGGAAAAAAGTCTTCACTAGTGACACATCTGACAGAGGTTTAGCATCCAGAATATATAAAGAACTCAAAAAACAAAGAAGCAAAGAGGAAAATGACCCAATGAAAAGATGGACTAAAGATCTAAACAGAGAGTTCTCAAAGGAAGAAATAAAGACGGCTAAGAAACATCTCAAAAAGTGTTCAACATCGTTAGTAATTAGGAAAATGCACATTAAAACCACCCTAAGGTTTCACCTTATCCCAATCAGCCTGATTAGGGTCAAGAGAACAAATTACACCAAAAGCTGGTGAGGATGTGGAGAAAGGGGAACGCTCATTCACTGCTGGTGGGATTGCAAACTCATGTGGCCTCTATGGAAAACAGTGTGGAGGAATCTTAAAAAACTAAAAATGAACCTACCATTTGACCCAGTTACACCACTCCTTGGCATATACCCAAAGGACTCATCCTATTGTAGAGACACTTGTGCAACCATGTTTGTTGCTGCTCTTTTCATAATAGCTAAGAGATAGGCCCACAAGGGCTCCTCCATTGATGAGTGATTAACAAAAATATTTACACAACGGAGTTCTATTCAGCAGTAAGGAAAGATGAAATAATGAAATTTTCAGGTAAATGGATGGATCTAGAAACTGTTATACTAAGTGAAGTAACACAGACTCAGAAAAACAAACGACATATATTCTCCCTCATATATGGATCCTAGCACCAGATCCTCTCAAATTCCATGTCCTTTTAATAAGATGATGCTATATATCAGTCCCTTGTGCATGAAATAACTGCCATCATGATTTCAGCTGAGCCTGATTGCTAAACATCATCACAATTGGGCTTGTTGACAGTTATGCTCATTTATTAAAGGAGGGCCAAGCAGGGTCATTGGACCCTCACCAGATTATCCAGCCACTCTTCCCAGCCAACTGTATATAATTTGGCCCTAATCACACATGGCCTCCTGGATTTTGGGAGAGCTAAAGTATACAGACCCACTGAAGAGGTACTCCGATTGCCTCACCGTGAGTCCCTGTTCCGCATGGAAGAATCCAGAGTGGTCTGCGTCCCAATTCCCTATGGCAATTTGGGTTACCTCTTCAGAGGATGGTGTGATAAGAATAGGAGGTAGGAATTGGCTAGGCAGTTAGGGTAAAAAGACCTCAAAGAAAAGTAGCCAGTTTCTTGGCTAAAACTCACAATGTCCTTGGGCCTCTTAGCAACATACTCCATTCCAAAGGCCAAAAATATCGAAAGTATTTAGGAACTTTAATCTAATCCTTAAAAGATTTTAGGGTTACCTCTTCAGAAGAGGGAATGTTACAGTAGCCAAAAGCCCCATTTAAAAAAAATAAACCAATCAAAGAAGAAGAAAGAGTACATGAAGTCATCAGAAAAAATGATGGGGAGATATGGGAGGAGTTTGAGGGGAGGGAGTGGGCATGGATTTGATCAAAACATCTTATATGCTTATATGCCTGTATGAAATTCTCAAATTACTTATTTTTAAAAAATTCAGAAAAGCATCAGAATAAAATAATTAAGTTTGAAAAAAAAAAAGATAAACACTGAGAACATCATGCCGAGTCTACTTATAAGATGTCCCCACAGGAGATATGGATACAAATTTGGTTATTTAAATGGGAGGTGGGAGGGAGGGTTATACAAGGAACCTAGGGGATAAAGGGAAAGAAGGAGCTCAAGAGAGGTGGGACCATAGGAGAAGGGGATTATCAATGGAGAAATGGAAAAAATGGGGACTCTTTAAATGGGGAAACCATGGCAGAAGGGTTAGACAGTGAGAGATAAATAATGAGCAGCTAGTTTTTAAAAAACAGGGAACCATATTAGTCCAACAGTCTACTGACAAATTATACACACAACTAGTTCAAGGAACAAAATATATATCTAGTCAAGGTTTATCCGAGAACGTTTAGTTTTTGCCCAAACACACAGTAATTAAAAGTACCAGACTGGTGGAACTAACCTTCTTGGATGTTTAATAGACATACTTTAAGGCCTACACTAAATTAATCTGGTCAGAGGGACTTAAAGGGACCAATTTTTGTTCCTTGCCCTCCTAGGTCGACTAAGTTCCAGGGGACTATGGAGCATCTCTCAAAATGTCCTGTAACTGTGGTGAGTCACCTGTCCTCTTGTTCAAGGAGGACATGGAGACCCCACCAGACGGACCTGAATCAGTGTCTGGTCTACAAAGAGGAGGATCATCTCAGAGGAAACATTTCCTCCATGCTTCCAAGTGAAGCCAGTCATGGTCAAGTAGGACCTTTGACTTATCTTCACATAGGTGGAACTGGTAAAAGAATGGAGCCAAGGGCTCCGCCCCAGCCCAGGTGACCCCTGATGAACAGATCCTCAAACGATTTTAAGAGTAAAAGTAAATTGGTCTATCTGGGCCAACTATATGGCCTTAAACACCCAAAAGGAAAGTATAACCTAAGATTAAAGGGGCCAATATAATTTTTTAAGAGTCCATAGGTGCATGGCCATATGAAAACAGAGTCCTACAAGCTCCTGGGAACCTGCTCATATGATTCTATGACAATAGTGTCAGTTTACACAAGTCCAATGCAAACGCAGACAGACAAAAACATAGCATAGAACTGGGAAAATGAACAGCAGGCCCCAATCTTATCTGAAAAAATATTGGCAACTGATTGCTGCTGGATGAGGAAGAGTTGATCTTCCTAAAACAAGGGACTGTAGATAGGCTGACTAGGCTCAGATTCAGAGGATGGACTTGAATTGGGGAATGGCTGTGGGCACTGACAACACAGTGGACAGTAACAGGGATGACAGAGTATATGGGCTCCAGGGGTGTGGAGGGGGCTCCATGGGGGTGGGGGGGCTATAGGAGGGTGCCATTTAGGATGCGGGTATAAAGATGAATAAGATTGTTTGGGATGTTCTGTATGAAACACAGAAAAAAATCAATAATAACAATAAAAAGAGATGTCCCCACAGTACTTAGAATCATAGAGATAGAGAAACAGTGGTTGCCAGAGGCTGGGGTAAGGGGAATAGGAATTATTGTTTAATGGTTTGGAGCTGCAATTCTGCAAGATGAAAGTTCTGGATATGGATGGCAGTGATTGTGACACAATACTATGGACACATTTCATAGAATGGAACTTTATGTATACTTAAGAGTGGTTATGAAGGTAAAAGTTTTTAAATTAAAAATGTATTTCCTATTTATAAAAAGAATAATTACAGCATCCATCATAAATACCATACCCAGTAAATTATAGATCATAATCAAGTAGACTTTATCCTAGGTGTGAAATACTAGTTCAGCATTCAAACATCACATTGTGTAAGTCATCACAGCAAAAGGACAATGGGAAAGGGTCACTGATTATATTAAGAGATGAAGAAAAAGCATTTTTCAAAAGTCCCACACATTAAAAAAAAGTCTCTTCATAAAGAAGGGAGAGAGTTATATCAACTTGATAGACATCCACAGTTAACGCTGTGTTTAGGGATGGGAAAGTTGACATCTCCTATGGAAATTAGGAATACATCCCTCTTTCACACTCTCACCACTTGTTTTCAAAGCTGTCCTAGAAGTCCTCACTAATGCAATAAGAAAAGAAAAGGAAATGAAAGGTATTTGATTGTGAAGAGGGAAAGAAAATTGCCTTTATTAAAAAATGACTTAATCATCTACCTAGACAATCTGAAAGAATCAACAACCAGCTCCTAGAACTAACTGATTTGACTACAGTAAAGCTGGAAATTTAATATACTATCAAAGAACAAGTAGGGTTTGCAGGTGAGACACACACCACTTAGAGTAGAACCACCAGCCAAGAGGAGTATTTAGGTCTATATTTACGAAACATCCGCACTGAGGAGAACTATGCAGTTCTCCTTTGGGGAGGCAAACCAAAGAGTAAAGTAAGTGGAAAAATAGTCCATGTTCTTGGGAATGAAGATGATATTGTAAAGTTGTCATTCTTCCCAGTTTAATCCATGAACTTAAAACAATTTCAGTTAAATTCACGGGCAGTTTTTTGTCGGTGTAGACAAACCTATTTTAAAGTTTATATGGAGACCCAGAAGAGTCAATACAATATTGACAGGGACAAAAGAGTCAGATTAGTAATACCTGGCTTCAAGGCTCATTATAAAGCTGATGTGGGATTGGTGAATGAATAGGCACATAGGTGAAAGGACTAGAAACGGACAACCACATACCATCTCCTGTTCTCTGGGAAGGAGCAGAGACAATAAAAATGTACAAAGGCAGGCAACGCTCAGGACAACTGGTCACCCACAAGCAAAACCAAAACCATAAAGGCAGATACAGACTGACTGTTCTCCACAAAATGAGCTCAAAACGGATCTTAGACCTGACTGTGAGAACGAAACTGTAAGGTTCTAGATGGTAAGACAAAAATCTGCACGCCTTTGGGACTTTTCAATCTAACTATCATTTGTATATCAATCCATGAAAAAGATATAATAAGCTGGACTTCATCAAAATTAAATATTTTCCTGGTCTGCAAAAGGCACTGCCAAAGAAAATGGGACGATAAGCCACAGACTGGGAGAAATATTTTCACAAAAATCTATCTGATAAAGGACTATTATCCAAAATATGTGAAGAATCCTTACAATAAAATAATAAACTACCCAACTAAAAAATGAACCTATACTTCAACAAACACCTCATCAAAATACAGATATGGATGGTAAATATTTGTAAGAAAAGTGTTCTGCATCAGACATTGTCAGGATGACAAAAATTAAAATAATAATGAGACTCCACTACACACTGGTCAGGAGCACTGATACCACCACGGATGTGATGCAACAGGCTCTCAGTCACTTGGAATGCAAAATGGCCCAGCCACTTTGGAAGACAGTGCAGGCTTTTACAAACTCGAACACAGTCTTACAATACAATCCAGTAATCATTTTCTCAAAGGAACTGAGAACTTGGTTCACACCTGAGTATGGATGTTTCATAGCACCTTTACTGCCCCAACTTAGGAACATCAAAGATGTTTTCAGTAGCAAATGCATAGAGACTAGACAGTGCAATGGTACAACACACGAAAAAGAAAAGAGCTAGCAGGCCATGAAAGGGCATGAGCAGGTCTTAAATGTATATTGCTAAGCCAAGGAAGCCTGTTGAAAAGGTTACATGGAAATACTGTATGGTTTCTACTACATGCAAAAATGAAACTGTAGAGACAGCTCAGTGAAACACTCCAGGTGACACTCCAACGGCAATTCCAAGTCTCGATACAGATGCTCAACCACACTGCATGTACAACACCAAGAGTAACCCTGATAAACCAGGCCCTGTGTGATGACGACACGGGCTTATCAATTATAACAAATCTGTGTGGCTTCAGCCGGAAAGCTGATGGGCGGGGAGACTGTGTGTGGATTGGGTCGGGTGTATATGGCAAAGCTATGCTCAGTTTCACTGTGAACCCAAAACTATACTTTAAAAGTGTTGATTCTTTAAAATAAAATCGCCAGCTTAAAATAATACAAAATAATTTCTAGTCATTATCATTATCGATATCAATTAAAATAAGTAAAAGAAAAAAGGTACTACTGTTAAATGAGTATAAAGAAAAATATAAAGCTCACAGAGTGTGTTTGAGGTGGACGTGAAGAAGGATCTTACCGGAAAAGGAAACATCATGACATCCTTGTTTCCTGTTCTCTCTGCTTCCATGGAGGAGACTGTGATAGTCAAACTAAACAAATGGCATACATTTTTGTACTTGCTTGTCTTAAATAATAAATAAATATAGAAAAGCCATATAAATATAGATTTTTGTCAGATGCGGATGAGAGATGTGGGCCATCCAGAAGTTAGGCATGAGCTGTGACCTCTTCTTTCAGGGGAGCCCTGCAGTCTTTGGTGGAGAACACACTTACCCCTGCTCTACTCAGAGTCGGGCTGAGCACCTATCTTGACATGATGTCCAACATCCCAGTGCTGCTTGGCATGCAATCGTGTGACCTTGAACTGGGAACTGAGAGAAGGGCAGAAACATCTGTGCAGTGTCTTTTTGGAGATGTGGATGACACCAGCAAGCTTGGGGGAAGACATTTGTTCTGTGAACTATTTTCACATGAGCTGCCTTTCTCTTGAATTTCCCAGATTCTAAAGTGAGCTTGCACACACACCGTGGGTGAAAACCTGCTCCCAAACTGTGACTTGGGTAGCAAAGTTGTGGGTCACACTGTGTTTCCCTCTGACTATCCTCACTCCTAGAGTGTGACACCAGCCACCGTCAACTGCAGCCTGATGACCCTGATCCACATTCCTTCTCTAATCCTGTCCTTGCCCTGGATAGCCAGTGTTTTTCACAACCTCCACGCAAAGCTTCCTGGCCACATGCTCACCGACCTCCACACCTGATTCTTTCACTGTGAGCGGGCAGAAGCTCAGCAGTTCCAGCCTTAATATAGCTCTGGCAGACAAGCAACACGCGTGGGTTAAAAGGGCCGTAGCTGGTTTCTATATACTATCAAGTGACATCTCAATTTCTCACCAAATGCTGGCTTTGATCCTTCAGCCGAATAAGGAGGGCATGAGTGAATGAAGGAAATGCACCTATCTTACAGCCTGGCCGCTGAGATAGCTTCTTGTTCATCTCACTGAGTGGGCTGAGGTCTACTGCCTCTAACATGGGTATCTCTTGGAGCCAGTGGTCAGTCTCGGATGTGTCTGAGCAGTGTCTAAGAACAAGCTTCCATGGCAGTCCTGTGGTGGCTGCCCAGAACCAGACCATCACCTTCGCCAACTCTCCAACAGAAGGTCCTTCCCAAGCCACATGTGTCAAAAGTGTCCCCCACTCCCTCCATAGGACCCCTCCACATCCTTGTGTCCGTGAAAAGCACCCTTGTTCAGACTCCACAGCATTTTGTCCGTCTCATGTTATTTTAAATATTCAACTTGCATTATTTTGCATAATTGTTTAATCTCTGTATTAACCAATAAGAAGGCAGAAATGGTATTTTACTCCTACAAGCAACTAGCGCTGAACCCTGACCCAGTAGGAATTCAGTGTCTATCACCAGAGTAGAGGTCTGCCATCATCTCCAGAATGGTGCTAAGATTAGTAATCAATTTTATTTTTCTAAAATATATGAAAACTTCAAAAAGAGATATTCTCATAAGTCCCAATGAAGAAATTATTTGCTAGGCTTCTATTTGAACTCGTACACTTAAAAAAAAAAAAAAAAGATTATTTAGTCAGAAGCCTAGTATTTAAAGGTTTCTTTATGTAAGGGTCAGAAGTGTGCAGACGTGTGTAATATGATAAAGCAACATTTAAATTATTAATAACAACTAGCCATGATAGAACAGTGTGCTTTTCTTTTTCTGCCACTGAAATGTACAGGCTGTGCCTTTGGAGAATGCTTATGTAACATGCTATTGAAATCCTACCTGTCCCACCGTCAGAATTGTCTGAAGATAGCCTGCCAACCCCCAGTGTCTTCTGTTTCTCGTATTTCATCCTAAGAAATGCCCAGTCATTCCACCAGCTCTCATTCCAGGTACCCAGCCTGTAACCCAGTGCTACAGAGAGGTGCAGCCGGTAGGCACGCCCCGTGGCTGGAGTCAGGTCCTGGCGATTAGACCTGCTACACAGACCACAATGGCCAGGCTAACCACTGTTACCAGAATCAGTGAGTTGTCAGAACACTTCATTCTGCATTCATAATCCAGAGTAACTCATGATGGTGACAACCTTAGGCTTGTGATCCTTTAAACCAGCAAAACTATGGGATGAAAACTCTAAATCACAGTTTAAAATGTCAGTGAGAGATGCCTATCTTTTAAAACACAGAGCTGCGGATACTTCACTAGCAGCCAGTGGGATGACAGAATGGAACGGCACGCTGGCAGGAGACCAGCTTCTGTGTCCTCACCTCTCCCAGGGCATTAATTTGGAATTCTGATTCAGGAGGCCTAAGGATTTGGTTCAATCTCCTGTTTATACAAATGAAGAAAAGGGATCCAAGCAACACACACACACACACACACACACACACACACACACACCACACACCCTGGGAGCCTGTGAGGCCAGTGCCTCAGAAACACAGGGAGAATCCTGGCTGCTTGGGGGAGGCCATGGGACTCAGCAGGAAGCCAAGGTTGCTGGCTCTCACTTGCTGTCTAATGCAAGGGAGCAGAGTGAGGGAGCAGGCCTTCTTCCAGTGTGGACTCCGGACCATTATCCTGAAACATATTAGAAGAGCAAATTCTTGGACCCTACTGCAGAACTAGTGAATCACAGATGCAGGAGTGGAGCACAGTCTACTCCCTTCATTTCTCACACACACACACACACACACACACACACACACACACACACACACACACACACACACACACACACACACATCTTAGTGCCCCCACACAGGGAAAACCCAGCTCACTGTTGAATCTGCCTTTTAGACAAGCTCACCTTGGCTCCTGGGCAGGGGTGCAGAGTTCTGGATACCTCACTACCAATATGCTGTCAAAGTCATACTCGGGAGAATTTAGGAATGACTTTGCCTGCCTTCCTGTCCATAACTCATCACTCACAACAATCCAGAAATAGACAACGCAGCGTCATCTCCTCCTGAGCTGCCTCCCTTGGTGACCCCTGTGGATGACATCAGCATCGGCATCACCATCATCACTACCAACATTTATATAAGGATTGCTACATGCCAAGCAATGCTGTTAAAACTTTATGAATCTTAATCCACTTAATCACCCTTATACATACGCCATAATTTTGCTATGATTACTTGTATTCTTCCAGTTTTACAGGGGAGACTAACAAAAGAAAGTGAGATGATCTTACAATAATCCTACCACTCGTAAGGGTTTGAGAATTTTAAACCCAAGAAGACTCTCATAAACTGTGTGAAAAGAAAGACGCAGCCCAGGTGTGGTTAACACCTACGCATCCCACTTCATCTTACACCTTTCTCCCCACAATGTGCCAAACCACAGCCATTCCAAACTGGTTGCTGCCCCTGAAGGAGACCAGCCTGTGCTTCCTTGACTGGAATCCCATGCCATCCAGCTTTCCTCTCATTTGGAAAATTGCTATTTACTTTTAGTTTTGGCTAAGCCACTGCTTAGTCTAAGAGAGCCTTCCCTGGGATCCCCTTCACAGGTTTAAGACATGCTTTTCTTCTGCTTTCGGTGGCTGCAACTCCATCACAGTGCTGGTTATACTGTGGTGGAATTGCCCACCTTTCACTCCTGTAGCTGTAAGTTTTTGAGAGCAGAACCTGTCATTTCATCTCTGCCATGTCCCCACTGTAGGTGGGAACAGGTGAGGATGAGTACTGGTTGGATGAGTGGAGGAAGCGGACAGGGAGCTTGTGTTTGTTTTGCTAAGGATGGAACTGACAACCTTTTACACCCTAGATCTACCACTGAGCTACATCCCCAGCCCAGGACACAAGTTCATGAATGTTCCAGTGGGATTTGCTCCTCCGGCCTTGAAAAGGGTTCTGATGGAGGTTTATCTCACAGCTGCAGCGACAGAAGGATCCAACTCCGGGATAGCTAGTTCCAGAGGCTGCATAGAAGTGGTGATGCAGGGGCTGGGGAGATGGCTCAGTGGGTAAAATGTTTGTTCCATAAGCAAGAGGGCCTCATTTTTGAACCCTGGCACTCATGTAAAAGCCTAGTGTTGTAGTGTCATCTATAACCCTAGTACTAGTGATATGAACACAGATGGATCCTGGGGGCACAGTAGCCAGCCAATCTAGGCAAAATGGTGAGTTCCAAGTTCAGTAAGAGACCCTGTCTCAAAAATAAGGTGGAGGAGGCTGGCAAGATTGCTCAGTGGGTAAAAGCACTTGCTGCCAAACCCGAGGACTTGTGTTTGATCCTCGGCAGAATCTACACTGTGGAAAGGGAGAACCAACTCCCACAAGTTGTCCTCTGACCTCTACTCTTGCCCCAGGTGCAACCATGCCCCTCCCAAATAAACAATTGTCTTTAAAAAGAAGGCTGGGAAATCATTGAGGAAGACACTCGATGGTGAACTCTGACCTCCACGTGCACACAAACAGGCAAGCACACACACCCCAACAGACACATTCGCATGCACATGAATACACATACACGAAGTGGTACTGCAGGTAATGAAAGAAAGAATCAGGCACTGCTCTGAAAAAAAGGTGAGAAACAGATTTGAGACTTCAGCCAGAAAACTCTTTAACAAAGTTAAAAATAAAACCCTGAGTGAGACCAGTGCATCTCTCATCCAGAGATGCTTCTTGCAGTACACGAAGATTAACATAGAGACCCACAACTGGTCAATGTGCAGAGACTAAAAATCTTTGAGGGCTCAGCCCTAAATGCAACTATATGACACTTTTGTCTCCCAAGCCGGGGGATCATTGTGGAAGAGAAGGGAGAAAGGCTGTGAGAGCCAGAGGTGGTGGACGACCGCAAGGAAACCCTGCTGTCTGGACACCACAGGGCAGTCACACATATGAACCCACAGTGCTTACAACTGCATGCACAAGACCTATGTAAAACTAAGCCAGAGAAAAACCCAATGAATGGAGGAGGTGGGCAGGAAGTCCCAGGCCCAGCTGAGGATCTATTGGCAATTGGTAGCTGCTGGGAGAGGGACACCTGGCTTCATGAAAATATTTAAAGAAAAACCTATTTCTTAGACCATAATTTCTTTCTTCCAAGAATAAAAATCAGGGGCTAGAGAAATGGCTCAGAGGTTAAGAGCTCTGGCTGTTCTCATAGAAGACCCAGGTTCAAATCCCAGCACCCACGTGACAGCTAACAACCATCCATAACTCCTGTTCCAGGGGGTCCAACACCCATTGGTGTACTTACACACATATAGGCATAACACTCATACACATAAAATTAAAATAAAATTTTTAAAAAGAATAAAAATCAAACTTTCCAAAATATATCTGAAGTTTTGTTATAGTTTAATAATGCCTCTATAGTGCTTGCCTAAATTCAGTGTTTACCACTGATTTTTAAGCATCGATGTATTACTAGTTTCAAAACAGTCTGTCATGATATAATTAAATTAAAAGCATAAAAAGCCATTGCTTTAGATGAATCTCCTCTACTAGACCCCAACAAAACAGACTAGAAATCAAAATAGAGTCATTGACACTAAAGTTCCAAATCACCAAGTCCAAATGCTGCTGTTTATTTGGCTTGAGAGATGAAGATTAGAGAGCTCATAGCCAAACTTCCCAAACAGGCCAATTTCAATCCTCTGATAACAAAACTCCCTTAGTTCTAACCCTGACACAGACAGCATGGCCAGAAAGAATGTGATATGAAACATCAATTATTTTCCTTGTTCTGTCTCCATCTTACAAAGACAGTAACTGTTGTTGTTCTTTGTGTGCTTGTTTTTGCAGTGCTGGGACTTGAACCCAGGTCCACACACAAGCTAGACAAGTGCTGAGCCCAGAAAGCAACTTTAAAATCATTGGTGTAGTCTTGTTCTTTCTGTTTCTGTTGACCTTTCTCCGTCTTTATAATCAACCTTTCGGTTCAGTCATCAGATCACTTACTCATGTAGGACATGAAGTGTTACACAATTCTAGTTGTTGCTATTTTGTCCTTTAACAATATATATTGCCATGAAAGATATATTTACACATATAAGTAGATATAAATATATATGTATGCATGTACAGAAAGACATAAAATCAATACATGAGAGAAAAATAAAACAGCTTTTAAACTGGAAATACAAGCCCTAGCAGCATGCTGTTTTCCTGAAAACCTTCTATATTGAAAAAGAAAAAAAAAATCACAGATTTTTCAGAAGATTTCTCTGGAACATCACAGCCACTTAAAAAAATTCTGGGGTGAAGGGCTGGAGAGATGGCTTGGTGGTTAAGAACACTGGCTTCAAAGTTATTTAGACAATTATTTCTCATTGATGATTTTGTTCCCAACCAGAAAGTGCTGCCCAGATGTAGGACTTCAAATCTTGGTCTCCAGTACTGTAGTGCCCACCCGTAGCTAAGGGAGACAACCAGCTATTGTTCTGAAAGGATGGATAAATTTGTTTTCTCCCCCATCTAGAAGCCTTTAAGAGGGATCTGACACTAATTCTAACCACTCCAACAGCTATCAAAATATCTGAAAGTAAATCTTGAAACCATCACTCTAGAGTCCAGCCTTGGAAGACAAAAAGAAAAATGAGGAAGAACCCAATAGAGGGATGCTTTTGGAAGTCCTTGTCAAGAAATTCCAATGGACTCTTTTATGAACATTTGAAAATTGCCCTGGTCTAACTTTTTTTTAGCTTTCTGGCTCGAACTTGTAATGC
>NW_008345000.1:1676438-1683176 GCF_000622305.1 Nannospalax galili
AAGTCAAAATGTCTTAGCAACATACTCTGTTCCAAAGGCCAAAAATGTCAAAAGTATTTTGGAGCTTGTATCTAATCAGAGCAGGGGAATGTTAGAGTATCCAAAAGCCCCATAACAATAAATAAATGAAAGAAGAAAAAGAAAAAAAAGAAAAGAAAAGAAAAGAAAAAGAAAAACGTGATGGGGAGATGGGGAGGAGTTGGAGGGGAGTGAGTGGGCATGGATTTGTTCAAAACACCTTATATGCATGTATGAAATTCTCAATAAAGTTTTTGTAAAAGTTAAAAAAAAAAAGAACACTGGCTTTTCTTCCAGAGGACCTGGGTTCAGATCCCAGCACCCACATCGTGGCTAACAACCACCTGTAGCTCCAGTTCTAGAGGAATCCAACGCCCTCTTCTGGCCTCTGCAGTCATTGCAGACACAGGTGCACTTGCATACATGTAAGCAAAACATTCATATACATAAATAAAAATCAAGATAAAATAAAATTCTTGGGTGAAAATCTTTAATTTGTAATCATTTTAGTTTCTAATCATTGTTCAGTTTTCCAAATGATAATAGAGAAAAAAAATTCAAGGGAATGATTTAGGATCTTTGAATGATTCCAGGAAATCCTAACAGGTTGATTACAGATACTTGGTGACAGAGACATTCTGAGAGGGCAACATAGGGAGATTCTGTCATTGTGCGAACATTACAGCATACTTGCGAAACAAATGACTACAATGTCATGTGGCAATGCCAGCCTTGGGGCCCCCTTAGCGTGCACATCCCATGACTGACTGAGTTAGACTCAGCAGAACCCTTACGCTAAAGGGGAGATGCCACTCTACATTCATACCTGGAAAAGTCAAGGAATGTGTTGAGGCCTTGTACTCTCTGTCCCTTTCAGGACACCGTACCACAGCCATTCACAGGTTCTGCCAGATTAAATATACAAATGGATAAACTGAGGAAGAAATTAGGCCGCAGCCTGTCCTAGACACTCTAGAAGTATACAAACCATAAAAGACCTGAAGAATTTGGAGTAGGAAGACACAAAATAATGGTGGGGGGGATACACTTGCAACAAGCGAAGCTTGGACACCAGAGGGTCTGACAGGAGAGGCCCCAGTGAGACCAACAAAGGACAGACAGACAGCTTTGGAGTGCGTTCCGGCCTCGGGGCATTGCTCCGCCGTTTCCGCTGCCTGGCTGGCTTCCTGCAGGAGCATATACGCTAACTCTCACCTTCTTCAGGTCTTTTCTCAAAACCATCCTGCCAGTGGGCTCCTGAGCTAGCTTAGCTAAGTCTTCATCCTACCTGTACTGCTTCAGATTTCATACTTATTACTGTCTCATCTACTATATCCTTTATTTATTTTGTTCTCCTGGAATATAAACTCTATAAAGCAGGAAATGTTATTTGTTTGATTCCAATTGAATTTGTTTGGGTTCCTATTGAATTCCCCAAACCTAGAGCAATGGCAGACACAAAGCAAGTATTCAGTAAGTATTTATTGATGGGCTGGAGAGATGGCCTAGTGGTTAAGAGCAGTTGCTGCTTTTACAGAGGACCAAGGTTCAGTTCCCAGCACCCACATAGTGGCTCACAACCATCTGTTCTCCAGTTCCAGAGGACCCAACACCTTTGTCTGGTCCTTCTGGACATTGTACACATGTCGTGCACTTACATATATATGCACATGCATATTATTACATGTAAAAAAATAATAAATCGCCAGGCATGGTGGCGGATGCCTTTAAGCCCAGCACTTGGGAGGCAGAGGCAGGTGGATCTTTGTGAGTTCAAGGTCAGCCTGGTCTACATAGTGAGTTCCAGGACAGCTGGGGCTACAAGGAGACCCTGTCTCAAAAAATACAAAAAAAAAAAAAAAAAAAGAAAGAAACAAAACAAAAATAAATAAAAATAAATCATTTAAAAAAATAAGCATTTTCCAGGAGCTTGTAGGACTGTTTCCATATGGTCCTGCACCTCCTCCTGACTCTTACAGTCTTTCTACCCCCTTTTCTGAGATGGTCCCTGAGCCGTGGGTGAGTGAAGTTTAATGAAGGAGTCCTGTGTAAGGACCAGCACTCAGCAGACTCTTGATCTCTATGATTTGGCCGTTTGTGATCTTTTGTGTTCCTGGCCCTCTGCTGTATGAGGGAGCTTCATTACTGAGAACTGGGGGATTCCTTAGTGTCCTCTTCTTTACCCCTGTTCTATGTTCCATGAGCCTTAGGTGTAGAGGTTGCATCGTAGATGTGTCAGTTAGGCCTGGGCAATTCATAGACAATGTCCGCGTGTGACCTGCTCATATGATTCTATAACAATGGTGTCAGCATACACAAGTCCTATGCAAACTCAGGCAGACAAAAACACAGCATAGAACTGGGAAAATGAACAGCAGACTCTAATCTTATCTAAAGAAATATTGGCAACTGATTGCTGCTGGGTGAGGAAGAGCTGATCTTCCTAAAACAAAGGACTCTAGATAGGCTGACTAGACCTCAGTGGATGGACTTGCACTGGGAAACATCTGGGGACACTGACTTGACACAGTGGGCATTCACGGTGATGACAGAGTATATGGCCTCCAGTCGGGGGGCTATGGGAGGGTGCAGGTGGGCATGGGGGTATAAAGATGATTAAGATTGATTGAGATGTTATGTATGAAATACACAAAAATTTAATGAAAATAAATTTTAAAAATATGTATTTATTAAATAAGCCCAAAAATAAATCATATAGGGAACAAAAGAATTAAAAATGACATATTATTAAAATGTGAAGCTGACAGAAATGGAAATTCTGTCTAGAGGAAGGAAGTTCATGAACTTAGGCAGTTTGGACACAATTTGGGGAGAACCAGAAATATCCTATCACCACCTCACAAGTAAGAGGTTCCTAGGGGAATCAAGAAGCTGTCTGGTCAACTTCTGTCATTCCTGGGCAGTCCCACGCCTAAACCATCCCAGACAAAATAAGCTGTTCAATTTCTGTGAACAAAAAGATCAGTGTGCATTTCTCAGAGGCAAAGGCAAAGTCAGATCGGGGTCCTGGCTGGCCACTTCATTTCCAGATGGAAGAACACGTATCTTTTCAGAGCCACTACATTCCTTCAGTGGTTTTGACAATTGGATCCAGGTATGATTTCTCTTTGTTCTACAGAAAAGCTGGGAAATGAAGAGTTAGCTAATGTGAATACAAATTTTTTTCTGTTCTAAACTTTGGAAGAGATGATCCTTGAAACCTCCAAGGAGCCCTGGCTCATTAATTCACCTGATGGGCATGCTTACTACCAGAAATAACTCTTAGTAGGTGGACTCTTGGTGATGTGTCTGTCTGATCTCCTCAAACGCTTGTGTTCATTCCACCAGATGCCTGTGTGGATGGAAAGGGGATATAAGACACGAGGGATGGAATCTATATCAGACATTGTCTCTGGAAGAGAACTGGGCTTTAGCTAGCAGTCACTACACTGAATGCCACCGGATACAGGACATTCCCAGCATCTATCCATCCCTGTCAACAGGGAGTATGTTGTCTGAAGAAGAAAGACAGAACAAAAACAGGAGACGAGGGAACCTCAGGAGCACAGAGAAGGTGTTCAGAGCCACTCCTGCCCTGAACCACTTAGTGAAAGGCCTGTTTTTAAGTAATATTTACTCCTATTTAGTTGGCTTAAATATGACTTAATTGACAATAAGCTATTGCTCCAACTAGCAGAAACAAACTCCTTCCTGTGTGCTCTGCTCGCAGAAAGAATAACACTCACATTTGCATTTCTGGAGCAAAACAGTCCCCAACTGTTGCAAAAACAAAAATTAATTGAAGCAACACAACACAATCTTCTTTTTTGACTCTTTTTTTCCTTCTTTGATTGATTGATTGATTTTTATGGGGCTTTTGGCTACTCTAACATTCCCCCCTCTGAAGAGGTAACCCTAAAATCTTTTAAGGATTAGATACAAGCTCCCAAATACTTTCGACATTTTTGGCCTTTGGAACAGAGTATGTTGTTAAGAGGCCCAAGGACATTGTGAGTTTTAGCCAAGGAACTGGCTACTTTTCTTTGGGGTCTTTTTACCCTAACTGCCCAGCCAATTCCGACCTCCTACTCTATCACACCGTCCTCTGAAGAGGTTACCCCAAATTGCCAACAGGGAATCAGACACAGAAATAAGAGAAAGTTAGACTTTCTCGTTTTGAAGGCATTCTTCCACACTTTCACTCTGTATGAAGTCCTCGCTTTCCCACTGCATGGAGACTCAAGGGATCACAGCTTGTGGCCCTTGTGCTCATGTTAGGAGAGGAAAGGCATAGGTGACACTCTCCAGTGAGCCAGCAGGAGGGAAACAGAAGGGAAAACCCCAGGAACATCGGTGGAGGTGCATGCACAGCTGTGCAGTCTTCGAGCTGACTTCCTGGTCCTCTAGCAGGGCCGTGGGCTCTGGATTTCCTCACCCAATTCTAAGGGTTGGTGCCTTAATCCCCATTTATCTGTAACGTCCATTTTCCAAATTATGTCTGTTAATAACAGTATTTATTTTCTACCCATAGTGTGTTTTCAGAGCATTCTGAAGAAGTGACTTGTGTTTATTTGGAATACTAACTTAAAACCAAAAGGAAGGGGCTGGAGAAATGGCTCAGTGGTTAAGAGCACTGGCTACTCTTACAGAGGACCTGAGTTTGGTTCCCAGCACTCACATGGCAGCTAACAACTGTCTTTAACTCGGGTTCCAGGCAATCTGACACCCCTTGTAGCCTACATGGGCATTGCACAACACCAGTGCACTTACATACATTCAGGAAAAACACTCATACACATAAAATAAAAATAAAATCAACTTAATTTTTTAAAAAAGAGAGAAGATTTAACTCATTGTTATGTTTCTCATTCTATACTTGCTCTGCAGTTCATCACTCAAAGCTGTCTGTTAGCCTAAAGAAACAGATTACTCTGCTATTTTAATGTTCTTGGCAATTGTTAATTTTCTTAGAATTCATAATTTCGATCTCGGTAGCATTAAGATTGGGGGAAAGGGAAGGGAAGGGAAAATATGTAACTATTTATCCCATCTTTCCTGTGCCTTATTTCCCCTTTCCATTCTTCTCTATGTGCTGCGACTCCACATGCCAACTTATGTCAATGTTGGTTTATTAACTTTTATTCTACCTCTAACGAGGCTGAGACTTAGAAAATGGCCCAGGGTCACGCTGCTAGAAATAGCAGAGCCAGACTGAATCCAGTCTTGTTAAATTCCATGGTTTGTGTTCTTGTTCATGCGGGGGTAGGAGACAGGGTCATGAGCAACTGGCAGGAGGCACACAGATCAGCTAATCCAGCACAGTGAGCTGCCCCTCCTTTCCCATTTGCTATGACTCTGCCAGATACACACATTTCATAGACAAGAGCATTGGAAAAATCAGATAATTTTAATGCTTTGCCACAGCTTAAGCAAATGGTGAATGTACTCTTACAATGTGACCGTCAACAGTTTGAAAGAGGCAGAATTACTGACTTTAATGTCTCACATAGTCATCTTTTTTTAAAGTTTATTTATTTTTGTTTTATGTATGTGTTTTTCCTGCATGTATGTAAGTGCACCTGTGCCATGCATTACACACAGAGGTCAGAAGAGGTCAGAGAGCTTCATATAATCATCTTTTAAAAGTCAGTAATTTGCGCTGGAGAGATGGCTCAGGGGTTAAGAACACTGGCTGTTCTTGCAGAAGACCTGGGTTCGAATCCCAGCACCCACATGGCAGCTAACAATTGTCAGTAACTCTAGTCCCAGGGGATCCTACAGCCTCTTCTGTCCTCCACCGGCGTTGCATGACATGGGCACACTTACCTACACGCAGGCAATACACACATACACATGAATTTTTTTTAAATTTTTATAAAAAGTCATTAATGACAATCCGCCAGCCTCGCTCCTAGGTAAGTCTGCCTCACCCTCTGCACCTTGACTCCCCCACCAACATTCACCCTTCCATCTCCCCTTCCCATCTCTCCTCCCAGCCTGGGCCCTGTCCCATTCTTTGTCTTTGCTCCCCAGACACCTGGGGAACCTCCACTGCTTCCTGATCCTGTGCATCCAGACCAACCCAGTTCCTTCTCGCACGGTCCCCAGGAGCCCTGTGGGCCTGGTCCTGCCCTCACCTCCCTCTGCTTCCCTGGGCTGCACAACCCTCCAGACTCTTTCCTGGACACTGGGACTGACCTCTGAGCTTCCTGATCCTTTGCATCCAGACCAACCCAGTTCCTCCCTGCAGTCCCCTGGAGCTCTTGGGGCCTCTTCCTGCCCCCATCTGTCTTTGCATCTCTGGGTGGCATGGCCACCAGCTGCCTGAGACCAGCATCTTTCCTGGGCCCAGAGCCCAGGCCAGTCCAACCCCCAAATTCCTGAGGCTAAAATCTTGCCTGGAGGGATCTAGACCTTAGGAGAAAGCCTGAGAGCATCTGATCCTCATCTGACTTGGGCCTCTGTGGGAATTCCTGAAGACAAAAGCAATCTGGCCACTCCAATATAAAATCAAAAGAGAGAACCGGAAGCTTAGAGGAACTGGCTTCTCATGCCCAAAAAGTAAACCACAAAGACACATAAAGTTCACAAAAAGAAGCAGACCTAAACTTGAAGGCTTGAGTCTCACACAAGAATCAGAAACTACAAAAGAAATTCACACAACAAAATCACAGAGAAAAAATAATAACATGAAAAATTAAATAACGTATCTCCACCAAA
>NW_008345000.1:1683624-1684363 GCF_000622305.1 Nannospalax galili
GAAGAATCCCAAGATAATGGCATGGACCAGATCTTCAACAGAACCATGGAAGAAAATTTCCCAAAATTAAGGAAAGACATGCCTGGGGCTTCCTGCCCACCTCCTTCAACCATTGGGTTTTTCTGGCTTAGGTTTACATAGGTCTTGTGCATGCAGTTGCAAGCACTGTGGGTTCATATGTGCGACTGCCCTGTGGTGTCCAGACAGCAGGGTTTCCTTGTGGTCATCCACCACCTCTGGCTCTCACAGCCTTTCTCCCTTCTCTTCCACAACGATCTCCAGGCTTTGGAGACAGAGGTGTGATATAGTCGCATTTAGGGCTGAGCCCTTGAAGTCTCTTAGTCTCTGCACATTGACCAGTTGTGGGTCTCTATGTTAATCTCATGTAATGCAAGAAGCGTGAATGGATTAAGAAACAAAACCCATCTTTTTGTTGTCTGCAAGAAAGTCATCTCACTTTCAAGGATAAACACTATCTTAAAGTGAAAGGATAGAAAAAAATATACCAAGCAAATGGTGGCTGAGCCCTTGAAGTCTCTTAGTCTCTGCACATTGACCAGTTGTGGGTCTCTATGTTAATCTCATGTAATGCAAGAAGCGTGAATGGATTAAGAAACAAAACCCATCTTTTTGTTGTCTGCAAGAAAGTCATCTCACTTTCAAGGATAAACACTATCTTAAAGTGAAAGGATAGAAAAAAATATACCAAGCAAATGGTACTAAGAAAAAAGCAGGCATT
>NW_008345000.1:1684442-1684674 GCF_000622305.1 Nannospalax galili
ATTGAAAATCTATTTGTAAATTTCAAATAACCAGGTATTTCTTGTCTTAGTTTGTTCTTCATTGCTGTGACAAAATACTCTGACCACTACTAATTTGGGGAGGAAAGGGTTTATTCAGCTTACATCTCCCAGGTTGCAGTTGAGGTCAAGGTAGGAACTCAGGGCAGGAACCTGGAAGCAGGAGCTGGAGCACAGGCCATGGAGGAACACTGCTTACTGGCTTGCTCCCCTG
>NW_008345000.1:1684883-1685844 GCF_000622305.1 Nannospalax galili
TATGTTCTATTCAGTGCCCCATGGAACCTTCTCCAAAATCGACCATATACTGGGTCACAAAAGAAACCTCAATAAGTACAAAAAGATTGAAATAATTCCATGCATTCTATCAGACCACAATGCAATGAAGCTTACAATCAACACCAGAAGAAGCCCTAGTCACCACATGTTCGAACACATGGAGATTAAACAACACACTCCTGAATATTGAATGGGTCAAAGAGAATTAAGAATTAAATGAAAAGGACAATACAACACAACAAAACCTGGGACACACTGAAAGCGGTCCTTAGAGGGAAGTTTATAGCTCCAAGTGCCTACATCAAAAAATCGGAAAGAACACAAATAAATGACTTAACTTTGCAACCCAAGACATTTGAAAAGAAACAACAAATGAAACTCAAACCCAGCAGACAAGAAGAAATAACAAAAATCAGAGCAGAAATTAATGACATTGAAGTAAAGAAAACAATACAAAGAATCAACGAATCCAAGAGCTGGTTTTTTGAAAAAATAAACAGGATTGACAGACCATTAGCCTGGTTAACTGAAAGAAAGAAAGAGCACCTCCAAATCAACAAAATCAGACACCAGAAAGATACAGAACATTATAAGGGAATACTTTAAAAACCTACATGCTACAAAATTTGAAAACTTAAAAAAATGGATGGATATCTAAAGGCATGGGAACCACCAAAATTAAACCAAGAAGAGATTAACAGTTTAAACAGACCCATAACACAAAAAGAAATTGAAACAGTAATACAAAACCTCCTGACAGAAAAAAGCCCATGACAAGATCGATTTACAGCAGAATTCTATCAGACATTTAAAGATCTACATCCAATACTATTTAATTTATTCAAAAATATAGAAAAAGAGGGAGAACTTCCAAGTTCGTTCTCTGAAACCATCATCACTCTAATACCAAAGTCAGGTAAAGATACAACCAAAAAAGAAA
>NW_008345000.1:1686138-1687581 GCF_000622305.1 Nannospalax galili
GAACATACCTCAACATAATTAAAGCCATATATAACAAACCCACAGCCAACATCATTCTAAATGGAGAAAAACTGGAAGCATTCCTATTGAAATCAGGAACCAGACAAGGCTGCCTACTATCTCCACTTCTCTTTAACATAGTACTTGAAACTCTTGCAAGAGCAATAAAACAACAGAAAGGAATTAAAGCAGTAATAATTAGAAAAGAAAATATCAAATTATCCATTTTTGCAGATGATATTATATTATATCTAGGAGACACCAAAAATTCTCCCAGAAAACTCCTAGAAATTATTAACACGTTCAGTAAAGTGGCAGGTTACAAAATTAACCTACAAAAGTCTATAGCCTTTCTATATACCAATAACAAGCAATCAGAGAAAGAGCACATGGAAACACTCGGGGTAGGGTTACGGTGAGGGTGTAGGTAGAGTTAGGGTGAGGGTTAGTGTAGGGTTAGGGATTGGAGAGTTAGGGTTAGCTTTAGTGTGAGGGTTAGGGTTAGTTTTAGTGTTAGTGTTAGAGTGAGGGATATGGTTAGGGTTAGGGTTAGGGTTAGGGTTTGCATTTGCGTTAGGGTTAGGGTTAGGGTTAGTGTTAGGGTGAGACCAAAAGTCGTTTATAGATTCAATGCAATGCCAATCAAAATCCCCATGACATTTTTCACGGAATTGAAAAAAACATCCTAAGATTCATATGGAAGCACAAAAAACCTCGGATATCCAAAGCAACCCTGAGCACTAAGAGTAATGCCAAGGGGATTACTATACCAAATTTTAAGCTGTATTACAGAGCTATAATCATAAAAACAACATGGCGCTGGCACAAAAATAGACCCATAGATCAGTGGAACAAAATTGAAGACCCAAATATAAGTAAATGCAATTTCAGCCACCTGATATTTGACAAAGAGGCCAAGAATCTTCACTGGAGGAAAGACAGCATGTTCAGCAAGTGGTGCTGGCAAAACTGGATCTCCACGTATAGAAGACTGAAACTAAACCCCAATCTTTCACCTTACAAAAAAGTCAATTCCAAATGGATCAAAGACATCAATGTAAAGCCTGAAACTCTGAAACTGTTAGAAGAAAACATTGGCAAAAACCTACAAGATATAGGTGTGGGAAAGGGTTTCTAAACCGGACATCTATTGCTCAGGAAACAAGGTCAAGAATCAACAAATGGAACCTCATTAAATTAAAAAGCTTCTGTACGTCAAAGGAGGCAACCAGGGAAGTAAAGAGAAAACCCACAGAATGGGAGAAAATCTTCACCAGTGACACATCTGACAGAGGTTTAATATCCAGAATGTATAATGAACTCAAAAAACAGAGAATCAAGAAGTAACCCAATTAAAGATGGGCTAAGGACTTGAACAGGGAGTTCTCAAAAAAAGTAAATATGGCTATGAAGCATCTAAAAGATGTTCAACATCACTAATAA
>NW_008345000.1:1687949-1708558 GCF_000622305.1 Nannospalax galili
TGTTCCTCAGGGATCACATGGGCTTGGGAGGAGTCCCTGGCTCCTTTCTTTTACCAGTTCCGCCTATATGAAGATAAGTCAAAGGCCCTACTCGACCATGGTTGGCTTTGCTTGGAAGCGTGGAGGAAATGAGTCTTCTGTGTTGACCCTCCTCTTTATAGACTGGGCAGGGGTCACCTTAAGTGGCAAAAGCATGATGGAGGGGTGAGACAATGCAAGAGATAAACAATGCCTAGGTAGTTTTGAAAACCAGAGGGAATATGGGTGGTCCAACAACCTACTGACAAATTATACATAGATCAAGAAATATATTTCTTTTTTTCTTTTTTTCTTTTTTCTTTTTGGTCTTTTTGAGACAGGGTCTCCCTGTAGCTACAGCTGTCCTGGAACTCACTGTGTAGACCAGGCTAACCTTTTGCCTCCCAAGTGCTGAGATTAAAGGCGTGCACCAGAACGTATTTCTACGCAAGGTCTATCTGAGAACAATTGGTCTTTGCCCAAGATTTATGTATGTGGCACACAGTAATTAAAAGTACCAGACTGCTGGAACTAACCTTGGATGTTTAACAGACATACTTTGAGGCCTATACTATATGGTCACAGGGACATAAAGGGTGGTTTTTGCTCCTTGCCCTCCTAGGTTGACTAGGAGGCCGAGGAGACCCCACCAGATGGATTTGAACCAGTGTCCAGTCTACAAAGAGGAGGGTCAACACAGAGGAATCATTTCCTTCATGCTTCAAAGTGAAGCCAGCCATGGTCGAGTAGGACCTTTGACTTATCTTCACATAGGTGGAACTGGTAAAAAGAAAGGAGCCAGAGGCTCCTCCAAAGCCCATGTGACCCCTGAGTAATAGATCCTCAAGCGATGCTAAGAGTAAAAATAAATTGGTTTATCTGGGCCAACTGTACGGCCTTAGACACCCAAAAGAAAAGTATAACCAAAGATTAAAAAGGCCAATATAATTTCTTAAGAGTCCATATGTATAGCTAAAGGCTACATAACAAGCAACAATGCCAGATAGGGAATATTGACAACTGAATACTGTTAGGTGAGGAAGAGGTGATCATCCTAAAACAAGGAACTCTAGATAGTCTGACTAGATTCAGCAGATGGACAAACCCTGGGGAATGGCTGGTGGTGCTCACAACACAGTGGACAGTAACAGGGATGACAGAGTATATGGGCTCCAGTATGTGGGGAGGGGGGCTATGGGAGGATGCCATTTGGGAAGTGGGTATATAGATGAATAAGATTGTTTGGGATGTTCTATATGATATACACACACAAAAATCAACAAATAAAAAGATTTATATTTGAGGAGGAAGCATAAAAATTTACATCATGGTAATTAGTAGAGGTGAGGAACATTACCACTGAAATCTATCCAATGACTCTATAGGCAAACACAGGTGCCAAGGAGCTGAGTGCAACTGATTATGACTAGTAATAATCAGATACATACAGATGAGAGACACATGCGCCAACATCTCAGTGTTATTAGCAAAAACAATGAGTCTTTCTGTAAGAAACAGTGTATTTTAAAATGAAATGGAGATCTTTTTTAAAGATTAACAATTCATTTAATTTTATGTCTTATAGGGCTTCTACTGAATTCAATATTGTATAACTGTATTAATTCAACAGCAAACAAAAATTTTAGAGCCACTTTTGAAAGAGATGTATCTTTGCTCTGGAAACTGTTATTGAGTATGTTAAAGCTGTAATGAAATGCTTCTTCTAAAAAAGTAATTAATTTCAGAAAATATCATTCATTTAAGGTATACAAGTTAATGAATTTTAACAGACATATTCACTCTTGAAACCAACCCATCAACCAAGGCATGGAACATTTCCACAGACCCCCAAAGATACATTATTACTATTACTATTATTATTATTATTGCATTCTATTCTTCTACCTACAGCCTAAAGCAAAAATTGATTTGCATTGGTCACTCTTGATTAGCTTATATTTTCTATAAATTTATATAATTGTATTTGTATTGTACCTTTAAGATGATTCTGAGATTCATCCTTTCATGTTAGGAGCTTATTCTTTTGTATTGACGAGTAGTACTCCATTGAGTAGATATACCACATTTTGTTACCTGTTAAGAGATACTTGTATTATCTTTAGATTTTTATCTATTTGAATAGAATTTCTATGAATAAATGTGACTAAATCCTTGTATTATCATATTTTAATTTTTCTCAGAAAAGATGGCTACACTCTCCATGTACGCTAAAGTTTTTAAAAATTTTCAATCTTCCAAAGTGGCCATACTATTTTATTTCTCACCAGCAATTACTCCACATTCCTGCATACTTAGCATTTTTAGTCCTTTAAATTTTAGCCACCCTGGTAAATCACATTTCCCTGGCAGCCAGAAATATTGACTATCTTTTCACGTGCTTGATAGAATTTAGCGTATCTTCTTTGGTAAAGTGCATATTAAGGTCTTACACTTTTTTTAAACAATAGAATTGTATGCTTATTACAGACATCAAAGTGTTTCTATTCTGTGACGAAACTATAAGGTATGTACCGTGGTAGTTTTAAGGTGGTGTTCACAAATTCTTGGGCATTCAAGAAATTTATCAATGTCATCTCAGGGAATAAGTCATAAAATACTGTAGCTGCTGTCTTCCTCTCTCTTTTTCTTCCTCCTCGTTCTAAGAGAAGTCAGTCCTGAGCAGTCAGGCAGGAAGCCTGAGGACAGAGAGAGCTCTTTTGTGGGTAACCATACAAGAGGCCTCTCAGTGAGGCCTGTGTAACTTCGCCTCAGGTAGCAGCTTAACTGCACCTTCCAGACTTGAGAGCACGGACCCGGGACAAGCATCAGGTGTGGTTAAGTGCCTCATTCGGAGGGCAACTTGTTACACAGCATTACAGAACTAACGGAGCCTTGCAGCAAGCGTCTCCCGTCCTCCGACACGCCTTTTCATTTTCCTAAGGTTCTCTTTGGAAGAACAAAAGCCTGGCTATGAACTCTTTCCCTGTCTCACAAGTCTAAAGATTTTCTCCTGTGTTTTCATCTGTAACATTTTATCATGTGGGCATGTCTAGACTGACATTTATGATCTATACAATCTGAGGTAAATTAAAAGTCAAGGTTAATTTTTTCAGTGCAAGCATCCAGTCACTCTCTACACTTGCTGAAAAGGGTTTCTTTTCTCCATAAATTTCCGCCTTTGGAAAAAATCAGCTGGTCATTATGAGGGTCCACGGTGGACCTGTGTCTGTACATCTACCCTGCCAGCCACATGCTCTGCTGCGATTACTCTTGGAATCAGGTGACAGAAGACTTCCCAGTCTGCTTTTTAAAAGACCTTTGGTCATCTGTATTTTGATATACATTCTAAATTCAACGCCACAATTTTTACCCAAACAGCCTGCTGACACTTTGACTGAAAACGCATTAAATCTATAGATCAACTGAGGAGAAACCAAACTACTAAAAATAATGAGTTTTGACCTTATGTTATTTTACAGTGTAATTGATTTGGAGGAGGATTACCCATATGGAAAACCAGACTTAAGGGAAATTTCCTGTTGCAGAGTTATTTGCCTTTTTCTGAAGATGGTTTTATGAAGCTTAGATTCAACTCCCAGCTCCTCAGCTTGGCCGTGCCTTGGTTTCCTGATATGTAAAATGAAAAACCGAGATCGTTCACTCAGAATTTTGTTCAGTATTGGATTAGGATAGGGTAGGGGAGTGGATTTAAAGAAGCCCAGTTCCATTCCACTGGAGGGACAGAAGGATAAATGTTTCCCTAGAATAATTTTTGAAAAGCAACTCTTTGAAGATGATTCTCACCTAGTATATCTGTATTGATTTCATTTTTAAGTGATGGATGAAAATAAACTGCTAATATTTTGTCTAAACCTGACTGTGAGGAGGGTGGGGTATGAGGCTCTGCTACATTCGATAAAGATTTACTATGTACCAGTACTGAATTAGGTCCAGGGTGGTGTGTGTGTGTGTGTGTGTGTGTGTGTGTGTGTGTGTGTGTGTGTGCTGGTGTTCTTGCTGTGAATAGGTACAACTGTCACTGTTAATTTCTTTATCTGTCTTTGTAAGGATAGGTGGAAAAGGTTAAAAGGTTATAATTGTTCTGTGTGCCCTTCATCTGACCTCAGACAGACTATGTATCACCATTTCAGCTTGTGCTCAAAGTTGCTTCTTTCAACTTGTTTTGTCCTTGATATGATTTCTCTACCCAGGCGCTCGCTGCAAAGACTGTGAAGGCTGTGGCTGGGGAGTGACAACAGGAGGCTCCGGCCCTTTAATCAATAGGACTCTGGAAGCAAGACCAACAATCAACAAGTTGGACCTCATTAAACTCAAAGGCTCTGTACAGCAAAGGAAAGTCAATCTAGTAGCCCACAGAATGGGAGAAAATCTTTGCAGATATACATTGGACAGAGAATATTTCCTTTTTTTTTTTTTTTGATACAGGGTCTCACTATGTAACTCTGGCTGAACTGCAATTAACTACACAGCCTTCAGCTCACAGAGATCTGTCTGCCTCTGTCTCCTGAGTGCTGGGATTAAAGGCCTGGTTGGTTTTGTTTTCTTGTTTTTTTTGAGACAGAGTCTCAGTTTCTAGAATATACAAGAGACTCAAGAAACTAAACATCAAGAAAACCAACAACTGGACTTAAAAAATGGGCTATGGAACTAAACAGAAAGTCTCCAGAAGAAGAAATGCACGTGGCTAGGGAACACTTTAAAAGTGCTGAACATCCTCAGCCATCAGGGGAATGCAAATTAAAACGTCTTTAAGATCCCATTTCTCCCTGGTTAGAATGGCCATCATCAGGAATACCAACAACCACAAATACTGGCATGGATATGTGGAAAGAGGAGCTCCTGTTCACTGTTGAGGGGCGTGTAAACCAGTGCAGCCACTTTGAATACCAGTCTGGAAGTTTCTCAGACTAGTAACAGAATTTCCATATGACCCAGCAATGCCATTCCTGGGGTATATGCAAAGGACATTTCATCCTACTGTAGAGATACTGACTTACCTATGTTCATAACTGCATTCACAATAGCTTGGAAATGGAAAAGCCTAGAAGTCCATTAACTGATGAGTTGGATAAGGAAATTGCAGTACCATGTATTCAGCTGGTAAATGGACGAAACTGGAAAGCCAAGGCCAGAAAGACAAATGCTGCACGTTCTCTCTCATAGGTAGATCCTAGCTTTGGATCTTTTGTTTTGGGTGCTTAACCTGGAGCACAAGCAGGAGCCAGGGAGCCAGAAAGGGGCCACTTGGGAAAGGGATTACAGGGGCATGCTGAGACATTCCAGCACAGTGACGGTATCGGGGAAGGGGGTGGGGGAAGGTTAACTAAAATGAAGGGCGTGGAAACCTACAATCTTGCAACTTGATTAAAATATATACCAGAGGGGACAGTAGAGCACGTGATATGAAAGAAGTGGAGGAACATTGGGGGTTAGAGGTTTAGGCAGAGATGGGGGTGGGGGAACAGGGAAGTCAGGGTAGGGGTGGGTTAACTAAAACTAAAGATGTATGAAGATGCTATACAGAAACACACTATCTTATAAGCTAATCAAGCAATATAATTTACAGTAGAAATGGACTTTGAATCAAGGTGCACTATGTGGGTGGTGAGTGGACAATGCTACCCAGAAGATGCAGGTTATTAAATGAAAAGCTCAGTGCCAGATGTGAGATACCTCCCTGTGGTTATTGGTCAGAGAGACCAATAACCCTAGAAGTCTCCAGAACAACACAGGCTATTGCTTTGTTCTTGACCGCCCACCAGAACTAAACAGTAAGACCCTATTACTGAAGGTGCAACACACTTTCGTTAAAGGACAGGGAAACTTGACAGGGAGGCTCACTCTTGATGACTAGCTTTCATGTACTAGAAGTTGCTACACAGGCCACTGGGGGCAGAAAAGACATCAATAGTTTTACTCACCACTGCATGCTACAACGCTTACCTGCCAGGCAAGAAGTACCCACGGCGCAATAGTGGCATGAAGGGTGTGGGGTAACCAACCTCTTTCTGGTTAGATTTGAGGCTTGCTCCACAAGACAGAATTCATGTGTCAGTCTGTAAACCTGGTCATAGGCCCTCGAGGAGAACAGCTATTGTTATTTTGCTACATGGACATGCTGTCAAGCTGCCTTCAAAATATTTATGTTAATACTCAAATATCTGTGCTGCTCCTAACCTTGGTCAGAGAAGCTTTTTTTTGAGGTGGGTGGTGGTCAGTGCAGAGACTCATAACTGGTCAACATGCTGAGAGTAAGTGACTGTGAGTGCTCGGCCTAACATTTATATCAGCCCCATCCCCCAAGGGGTCATCAGCAAAAAGGCAGTGGAGAGATGCAAGCTCTAGGGGATGGGAGGAGTGCTGTGAATTGTAGTCTTCTGGATACAGCATGGCAGTTATGCTCTTGAGCACACAGTAGCTTGGTCACCTGCACAAGACTTACACAAGGTCAAGCCAGCCAGAGTTCCAGCATGGCAGGGTCGGGGAGCATGAGGCCCCACTCCTAGTTGAGGAGCTATTGGCAACCGGTGATTGCTGACTGAAAGAGTGGGTTGGGGGAGCTTGGGATGGGGTGGCTACTGTTAAGTTACTCATGTGCCAGTGGATGGTTCCACAACCTGGTCACCGTGTGCATACACACAGCATTGAGTGGACCCAGTGAGATACAAAAAAAGATAAGAAGAAGAGGAAGAGGAGGAGGAGCAGAAGGTGGAGGGGGAGAAGTGAGAGGGGGGAGGAAGAGGGAGGAGGAGGAGTTGTGAGGGGGACATGTTTGGGGGTCTGGGGAGAGTTGGAGGGAGGCATGGTGTGGTGGGTAGACATGATCAAAATACACTGTATACATGTACAAAATTCTCAAAGAATAAAGTTTTAAAAATATTATTTTTATTTATTTTATGTGTATGTGTGTAGTGCCTGCACGTATGTGAGTGCACCCGTATTGTGCAATGCCGTGGAGGTCAGAAGAGGGCTTCGGATTCCCCTGGAACTGGAGTTAAGGATGGTTCGTAGCTGTCCTTTCGGAACTGACGGAGGAAGAGGGAGCAGAGCCAGACAGGAGTCCGTAGGGTCTACTATTTCCTGGAAAGGAGTTAAGGAAGTTCAGAAAGAAAGCTGGCTGGGGAAGCAGTAGAGAAGACTGTGAGTGCAGTGTCCACTGTGCTAAGCCACATCACAGCTACCCCCGAACAGAGAACAGCCTGACTCTTAGCATCCACGGTGAGGCCAAGAGCAGACTGAACTTGAGAACCTGTTCCTTCAGGTTTCTCTTGGGACTGTACTCGCAAGCAAGGGCTTGATCTTGGTTTTATTGAAACAGTATCTTCAGTATGAAATGGGGAAGTAAAACTTGGGTCCTTATCAGAGAATTTGCACTTTCTGATCCCTAGGCCTAGACCAACATGCACACACAGTCATAAACTGGTGTTATCACTTGAATCCCATCTATTGTTTGCAACACAAATGGGACAAGCTTCATATCTTCCTTGTTTCCAAGAATAATCAATCAGTGCTAACAATGGTTTTGCTATTTACCATATGCACACATACAACCCCCCATACACCCCAACACACATATACATATATATACATACACATACACACACATACGCACAGATACACACACATACAAACACATACAAACATGCATACACCCCATACACACACACACACACACACACACACACACACACACACATTATTCCAGGTACATGGCAAAAAAGGGTCCTGAGGAATTAAAGCTTTGTGTAGGTTGCCAGAGGTGCCCAAGGCCTCATGGGTTCGTTTATATCACAAACAAGCTAAGACTCACTGTTTTGTTCTAAGGTTAACTAAAAGTCACTTCTCCAGAGTCTGTCCATGTTGTAAAAGCCATTCCTACACCAGAATAGAGCAGGAGGGCTGGGGAAATAGGAGGATCCATTCAACAAGCAAGTGCAAACCAGAACGGATTAGCAAATTTATAGGCAGGTAAGCTTCAGGAACGGGAATCTCATTAGTGAAAGGCAAAAGGTGGAAAAAGAGAGACAGAAGTGAAGGTGGTCACCTCCTAAGCAAAACCAGCAGCAGCCAGATAAAGCCCTAGTGGTGGTTCTCCACCTGTGGATTGAAGGTTTTGTTTCCAGAAATAGTAACTTTCTTCACCCTTGACAAATTAGAATTACATCAGTGTTCTTCCTTGAACAGAACTCTAGATGTGGGATTACATAGTATTAAAAAAAAAAACCTTTCACCAGCCACGTTAACTCCAGGAAGAAAGGCCAAGGCCACCAAGCAGCGGACTCATTCAAGCATTTCTACGGGCCGGAACCTCCGGCCCCCTCCAGGTAGCAATCAGGAGCCCAAGAAGCATTTCACCAACACTCAGACAGTACAATTGGCTGTATGTGTAGAAATTCCCTCATGAGCAAGTAAGAAGCAGCTTTGAAATGAGGTGAGAAGCTGATTCCAGCAAACTAGAAGATAATACAGCAAGCATCCATGTGGGTCATCCTCCCCTCCCTTCCCCTCCCCTGTTTTCTTTTCTCTTTTTTGAGGTACTGGGAATCAAGCCCAGGGCATTTCACATGCTAAGCAAGTAAGTGCTCTACCACTGGCCCCAGCCCTCCTTTTACTTTTTATTTTGAGGCAAGGTCTTCCTGAATTATCCAAGCTGGCTTTGAACTCAATCTGCAGTATAAGAAAGCCTTGAACTTGTGATCCTCCCTTGCTGGGGTACAGGCCTGAACCACCAGGCCTGATTCCGATGTTTCTTAATTTCTGACACATGGATTTGGGGGAAGGACTTTTGGAGCTGATAGAATTTTAGACTAGAAACTACCTGAGCTTAGTCGACTGCACCTTGGTTTCCTGACTGTCATATTGATCAGAGGCCATATACATAAAGACACTCTAAAAGTCACTAAATGGTATAAACATGCCAGAAAGATGTTCTTTATTGTTTCCCTTAATTGAATAGAATTTAAAGTCCCAAAGATTGTTAAAATAATCATTAGAACAGCCCTCTTGGAGTTTACAATGAAGATTTGTTTTAATTTAAGCATCATAGCTCATATACCATAATTTCTGTATTTTTAAAAGTTCTAACCTAATGCCCTCGCAAAAACAAACAGGTAAACCACAAGTAAATGTCTAACTTTGGCTTTACCCTAACATGTTGTTGTTGTTTTAATAACCCTTACGTTACCCCAGTGGTTGGAGTGCCCCCCCACCCATCCATCAGCTTCGGTTCTCCCCTTCCCTGTGAGGCTCCCCTGACCAGAGCTTGCAATGGCTGTCCTGTCCTTTGGCTCTGCAGTGCCAGGCCCCAGCAGTGCCCAGCTCCTTTTGTTCTGAGCATATCGGTTTAGATCCTGTCTCTCTTCATTTGACAATCAGGAGAAAGTGTTGAAGAGTCAGGTGTACCAACCACAGTTCCTTCTTAATTCCACATAGAACCTAACCCACATCAAATATACCCACTTTGAAGTTCTTCCATTAACAAAGCATGAGGCAGACTGTCAGGTGAAGAAGGGCTCAGAAGTTAGACAGTGTCCTAGCTCAGCTGTGACTCAACAGTTGCACTCAAAGCCTGTACCTTCCTCATTTATATGTCCAGTTAATTCTATGACAACCAAAATTTCACTTCTAGATTCTATCCCATAATTACCTTCAACCCCGCCCCCAACAGAAAGCTCACAGCAGAGTAGGTAGGTGTGATTCCAGTCTGATCTCTGTCTATTCTTATCACCTCGGCAGGGAAAACACTCATACACATAAAACAAAAATAAGTAAATCCAAAAAATGAAAGCATTCTTGAAATGCAGGATGGAGAACCCACATACAGGACAACCAAAAAAAAATGACTGATGGTCCCTACACATATCCCTGCTACCATAATCACTACTTTTTAATCTAGGAAACAGATTTAGCAAGGTGACATAATCTATCCAAGATCACAGAGATGGCAGATGGTCAAGTCAGTCTGTCTGACCCTGTACACCTCAGTCTCTCCTGCCATGCTCTGCCTATCTTGGGCTCAAAAACTTACACAGAATAGAAGATTCCACAAACAGGTTAGCTTAAGTTGTTTTAATTTATCTTCATCATCACCGTTATTACATTTAAAGACAATCTGCAGAGCTGTGAGTCAATGATCCACCCAACAACAACCAGACACCAAGGTATACCTGTTGTGGTTCAGATACAAAGGGATCTATGAAAAGCTCATGTATTAAAGCCTTGGTCTCAGATGCAAACAGTGTTCAAGGGGGAGAATCTGAGGAAGGAATCAGCTTATAAAGGCTCTGCCTTTATCAATGGATCAATTCATTAAAGGATTCAGATTTTGAGTGGAACCGTGGAAAGTGAGACCTGGTTGGAGGAAGTAGGCCACTGTGGACATGTCTTTGAAGGGCACTGTATTAAATACTTTTCTGTTGCTGTGATAGAAACACTGACCAATGCAACTTATAGAAGAAGAGCTTATTTGAGCTTAAAGTTCCAGGGGAATTACAGTCTGTCGTGATGGGGAGGCATGGTGGGGAGGCATGGGGTCAGAGGCAGCTGAGGCAGGAACAGAAAGCAGAGCTCTCAAATCTTTGAGCAGGCACAGGAAGCAAGAAGGTGACTTAAGATCTGGCAAGGCTTAAGAACTCTCTAAGTCCACTCCTAGTGACATGGTTCCTACAGGATAGCCACACCTTCTAAGACCTCCCAAAACAGCGCCACCAACTGGAGACAAAATGTCCAAATACTTGGAGCCTATGGGGGACATTTTCTTTCTTTCTTTTCTTTTCTTTTTCTTTTGGTCTTTTTTTTTTGAGACAGGGTCTCCCTGTAACTCCAACTGGCCTGGAACTCACTATGTAGACCAGGCTGGCCTTGAACTCACAGAGATCTGCCTGCTTCTGCCTCCTGAGTGCTGGGAGGTGCCTGACTTTATGGGGGACATTTTCATTCAAGCCATCACATTCCACTCCCTGGCACCCATTGGCTCATGGCCATACAAAATTCAAAATGCATTTAGTCCAACTTAAAAGTCCCCATAGTCTTTACCAGTCTCAATACTGTTCAAAAGTCCACAGTCCAAAGTCTCTTCTGAGACTCGGGGTAATATCTTAACTGTAAGCCCCTGTAAAATCAAAAGACAAATTACATACTCCCAACATACAGTGGAACCAAATACACATTAGCATTCCAACAGGGGGGAATAGAAGCATAGTGAGAAAATACCGGACCAAAACAAGACCAAAAACCAGCAGGGCAAACACCAAATCCAGGAGCTCCATGTCTGACTTCTGGGACTTTACTTCCAAAGGGCTTAGATGGCTCAGCCTCTCCAGCTTTGCTACATGCAACATCCATCTCTCTTTTGAGCTGATACCACTCCCTGAATATAGGCCTTCTTGGCGGATGCCTCACAGCTCTGACATCATGAACGTCTTCTTGGTCAACCAGGCTTCACCTTCACAACTTCATGCAATGGCCTATCAGGCCCTTCTTCATGCAGGACCACCCCTGCTGCATGCTGCATGGCCTTGGTACCTCTCTGAAACCACAGAGGAAGAATCGATGACCCCTTCACTCTTGCATCGTTCATAACTCTAAATCCAGCACCAGGTGAAGGACACTGCCAAGTTTGACCGCGAGTTTGGGGTGGACTCCAGCCTGCTTTATCCATTTTAGAAGGTTTTCTCTTCAGTGGCCCCTGCAGCATTTTCCTTTCACAAGTTGGAGGCTTAACTGGGTGTGGTCTTGCCCTGGAGGCACTCTCTCCACTGTTTAAGTTTGGATCTCTAGGACCCTCCTTAATCACTTTAATCTATTTAATCACTTTAATGTTTGGTATCCTCTCCATCACATGCCAGGGCGCCAACATTTATCTTCCTGGTGCTCTTTTTCAATCCAAACCGTAGTTCTCTCTGCCCCATTTTCTCTCTTTCACTGTAGATCTGCATAATATTCACCATTAATAGCCACACCACCATTTCTACATTAGGCTGTCTTGAAATTTCTTCTGCCAGAGAAATTAGTTCCTTGCTTTTCAACTTAGCCGCAGGTAAGCTTTTTGGCTGTGGGCAGACTCTTAACCAAAATATCCCAAGTGCTGCTTAAGTCCTTATTTCCCTCTGGAACTACATTGTTCTCAGCACTACTTTCTTCCAGGCACTTACTAGAATGGCTTGTTAAGCTCTGCTTATAACATTCAACTGCTTTTCTAGCCCAAACTTCCAAAGTCTTCCACATTCCTCTAAAACCCCACATAGTCAGGTTCTTCACAGCCAACACCTTACTATCTGGTACCAATTACTATATTAGTTACTTTTCTGTTGCTGTGATGGAAACACCATGACCAAGGGAACTCATAAAAGCAAGCGTTTATTTAGCTTACGGTTCCAAAGGGGCAAGAATCCATCGTGGTGGGAGGCATGGGGGCAGAGGTGGCTGGAGGAGCAGAAGCTAAGCTCTCACATCTTCAAGCAGACACAGGAAGCAAGAGAGCAACTGGAGAGCCTGCAAGACTTAAGAACTCTCTAAGCCCACCCCCAGTGATGTGCTTCCTGCCACATGGCCACACCTTCTAAGATCTCCCAAAAGAGTGTCACCAACTAGGGACAAAATGTCCAAATACTTGGGGCCTATGGGGGACATTTTCATCCAAACCACCACCCCTTTCCTGTCTGCCTGTGTGTCTCTGCTTCCTAGCCACATGAGATGAGTAACTATGCTTCCCCATGCCCTCCCACCATGACCCTCCACCTCACTACAACCCAGAATCAATGGAGCCAGCTGACCATAGCAGCATGAGGCAGAACAAAGCTTTCCCTTTTCAATTGCTCATGTCAGGGCTTTTGTCACCATAGTAAGAAACTAGCGCTACATGCCCTGACTTGGACAGAGCTGAAGAAGGACTCCTGCTATTTAAAGTAAGTTCCCATAGACAGAAATTAGAAAACAAATCTTGTCAGAGACAAAGAGAGAACTCATAACCCAGGAGCTCAAGCCCAGCACCAGGCAATCTTGCAAATAGTGTTGTGATCTCCTAAAATGGTTACCATTCTGTCACTGAGAGCCGGCAGCTCTCCAAATGGCAGCAGTCTGCTCTCTCTGCAGCTGACTCCCTTGCAGCTGAGAATGGAAGTTGGTTCTCTGATGATAACAGCTCAGTAAAGGGACCCTTCGCTCTTTCCACTCCCCGCCCTGTAGCAGCATGGACAGCAGAGGTGGACTGCTACACAGCCAGTGCCTGGGGAAGCTGCCTGCTAAGCGGGATGGGAAGGATGGCTTGGAGGAGTTAAGTCCATAGATGGCCCCAAACCGCACCACATGGTTATGAGCATCAAGCATCACCTCCTTCACCACAAACCTTCTGCCAAACTGAAATGAAAGACAAGACTCCAGTGGGATGGGAAGGATGGCTTGGAGGAGTTAAGTCCGTGGATGGCCCCAAACCGCACCACATGGTTATGAGCATCAAGCATCGCCTCCTTCACCACAAACCTTCTGCCAAACTGAAATGAAAGACAAGACTCCAGCAGGCCCCCCCACCCTTGGAGAAGGAATGACTCAGGTACAGTACCCAAAGTCAGCCCGACTCTGGTAACAGGGTGAACACGAGCAAGATTCACCAACAGAAGCCAGAAACTCAGCCCCTGGCTTCTGAAGGAACCAAGTGCTAGCCACATTCTTAAATCTAAGCAGCACCTTCGCACGATTCCATTAAATACTGAGTTTTGATCAATTGCTAATAATCATCTTGATTTTTCTAAACCCATGTGTATAATCTGCTGCATCTCACCAGAGAAAGTGGGTGAGAAATCGAGCTCAGTCACACAACTGTAATTGAAAACACATGTCCTGGCTTCCAACTCCAGCCAAACTATTCATCTCACTGATCATAACAATGTGCTTCAAACAAGCAATAGAAGGAATGAGCTTCTTCGTGCGGCCAGAAATCTTCCCAACGCTAAGGCCTCCCAGCCATGACAGCTGTTTTACTATAGTGCCTGTAACTTCACTAAGAAAGCCTCTGTGTCAGTTGGAGTTGCAGTCTTTGGAGACAGGACAAAATACAGGAAAAGAGGGTGTGTGAGAGCAGCCACCTTCTTTTCAAGTCCCTAATCCAAAAAGCCTCCCTTCTTGGTGAAAAGAAGATAACTTAAAGGATAGACACTACAAGAATCTTAATAGAAAATTACATAGCTCAAAGCTTAAGGGTGGTGGGAGGTGTGTTTTTCATTTGTTTTGTTGTTGCTGTTGTTCGGTTGGTTGTTTTAGTTTTGCTTTGAACTTAGAGCCTTGCTTGGTCTAAGCAAGTGCTTCACCACTGAGCTGCATTCCCAGAAGGATGGTTTCTTTCAAATACTGGTTTTTATGCATTTGTATTTATCTGTGTGTGCCTGACTGTGTGTGCACCGTGTGCATGCAGTGCTCAAGGCCAGAAGATGAAGCTGGATCCCCTGGAACTGGAGTTACAGGTGGTTGTGAGCCATCTGATGTGGGTGCTAGAAACTGAACCTGGGTCCTCTGCAAGAGTAGCAAGTGCTCCTAACTGCTGGGCCATCTCTCCCGCTGAGTATGGTATATTTTAAAACAAAGTATAGTATATACTTGTATAAAAATGTACTTAATGTAACTCAGTGCCATGTACAATGAATATACACAATAATAAATAACAAATATCAATAAGAATTTTATTTGTAGATATTTCAAAGATTACTACATTATTATTTGTTTGTAGTGATTTTGAAATAACATAATAACCTAGAAAGGTTTACTATTCTTACAGACTTGATTAGCTTAATTTATTAGTCCATTTTTATTGTTATCTGAGGCAAGCTATTTTTTAAAAAGTGGCATGTTTTAGCTCACAATTCTGGTTGTCAGAGGCCTGCCTAACAGTGTCCCTAAGAGAGGTAACTCTCCAAAGCAAGGCTCTGAACAAAGAAAAATTAAGCCTTTTGTACTCTTTTGCTTTCATGCCTGTCTCTTACAGATAACAGTATACATTTCTACTGGTGATTTAAAGAACACCGCAAGAGGATACAGAACGGCTGAAATCATTCAAACATCATGCCATTACATGGTCTAATGGCTAGAAGCTGTACCTCAGGATGGTCTTCTTTCTGGAAAATTCTTGAGAAGGCAGAGAGTATGATATGTCAAGAAGCAGGGAACACATGTACGTGGGTGTGACACATGCGTGTCTTCTAGTCTCTCTCTCTCTTCTTATAAAGTCACTGATTCAAACACCGAGGCTCTATCCCATGACCTTAACTAAAGCTAATCAACTCTAAAATGGCCACTTCTAAACATCGTAGTCAGACTACTGTTCCACCCTCTTAATCTCTCAATGGACATTGAATTTCAACCCATGAAGCCTGGGTGGGGGACACATTTAAACAATGTCCAAACCATAGTAGTATCCATGGGCTGGTCAGTGCAGGAGAGAGCCCTTGAAAGCAATCAACAGGAGGACTCTAAGACCTGTCTAGGTCCATCTCTCTAAGAAGCACATGAACAGAACTTGCCAGACCTAAGAAAGGCCACAAGGGGTTGTTCACACCGATACAAGAGGTGTGGGTGGACTGCCTGCAATGGGACAGCCTGGGCAAGCCCTTTGTCCTCAGGCTCACTCGGACCACTTACTTCCCCTCCCCAGAGTTTGTGCACTGTCTTGAATAATAGCCTATGGGCTTGGGAAATATGATATCACTACTCACTGAAATTGAGAAGAGTCACCCAAGAGAGGCCATCATCACTGCTCCTCCTTAAGTTTATTTTTAAGTAACATTTTAGTCATTTTGGAACCCTTCCAGGAATGCACCCCACTGGCTTCCCGATTTTCCAAAGCTCAACAAAGCTGTCTCTAAGAGTCCCTCCCTGAACACCGTAGTCTTCAATACCTCTTCATCCAAAACAGGCAACACTTGCAAGAGGTGAAGAAAAGGGTTTTAATCTAAGTCTGGATTCAGAATCCACTCTTTGTCAGGCATCCAGTGCCACTTAGCCATGCGGTGGGAGGATGCATTTAGCTCATACCATTACTCTCTAATTCAGAGCTGTCCAAATTGTTTTTGAGCAAAATCATGATCTATTATTGGTTATAATCAATCTCTTGGCGTTTAGGGTAGCTGAGAAGAGCTTGAGGCAATTGGAGGTGACCAGAGTCCGCTGGTTCCCCACATTGCTGAGAGCAACTGCGTCAGACTCCTCGGTTCCCATAAAAGATGGGTGGTTAGCAGTCCCTAGCACTTTCTGCCGCAGCATGCGTGCACAGTAAGAGTTCATCTATTGCTAACTGAACCATACCAGCAGCCAGCTGAGAGGTAGCCTCCTCCCATCACACATGAGACCTGGAATCCAACGTTGCACAGAGTGTAGTTCAAGGCTGACCCATTTGTAGGCGTGATCAAGGGAAATGGAAAAGCCCCCAAATGAGCTCCTGACAAGTAAAATTTCTGTCTTTACCCGTTTTTTACACTTTGTCCACTGAAGGCCAATGTCACCCTTCTAACAGTATCCAACCTGCTTATAGCAGATTGCTTTTTAAAAATCATGTGGAGTTATGCCACCAAAGATGGCAGAGTAGACAGCTGTAGGAATCTGTACTGCCCCCAAAGCAACTACCACACTGGTAAGAACCACCAGAATCGGTGATCTGGAACTGTGCAGTCCCGTCAAACACAGAATCCAATGACAGGATTAATTTAAGAAGAGGCTCATAAATTTCAGTGAGTTTCAGCATTATGTACAGCAACTACCATCTCCCTTTGACCAGGCCTGTAGAAGGAAGCCACGTGGACTGTGACCTGCTAGCGCAGTGTAGCTTACTGGTATCTCTAAAAGGGGGAATGGACAAACGGGGCAACACTGTAGAGACACATACGGGGCACCGTCCAACAGCAAGAGAGCAGGTGTTCTTTCCAATCACATGGAACCTTCTCTAGGCTATTAGGCCATAAAAATCTGCCACTGGATTTGAAAATAATGTCATACACTTGAACGACATCACAATTGAATAAAGATAGCGATCAATGACAGATGAAAATTAGAAAATGCAGAAATCCGCAAAAATTACTTTAACATTGTTAAACAAACAATGAACGAAAGCAGTCTCAATCACTAGGAAAACTGTACAATACTTTGAGATAAGTGAAAAAATAAATACACAACAGACAGAAATTTATGGGACATTGCTAAAACAATGGTTACTAGAAAGTGAATAGCTGTAAATGTCTTACTTCATAAAAGAGCCACCACAAATCATTGACCTAATTTTACATCTTAAGAAACTGGGGAAAAGAAAAGCAAACTAAAACCTGAGATAACACAAGGAGAAAAATTACAACTAGAGCACAGATAAATAAAAATAGAATAGGAAAACACCAGAGATGAAACCAGTAAGAAGCAATAATTTCATGTGATAAACAGATTTCCAGCTTATTAAAAAAGAAGAAACAAAGAACTGATATCAGAATATGGGACATTACTGTTGCGGGTGCTGTGAACAGAGGGACAAGATGGCAAGGTGCATCTTTCCTCCAGAAAGCAGTTTATCTGTGCTAGCACTTGGCTCTGTGAGGTTGTTCTCAAAGGCATACCTTGAACAAAGACCAAGCTTTTATACCCTCTGTTAGTTTCCTTTTACAGTTCAGCTGCTTCTTCTCCTATATATGGAAACACACATCCTGATTGGGTCCTCTGTGCTACAAGGTCACAACAGGCAGAACTGTGTACTGTGCTCAGACACAGAGCACGTTGTACTCAGCTGGCTTCATTTGCAGGGAGGTGGGGGGGTATCACATTCACATTGACCTTACAGAAATTGTAAATATTATGAGAGAGTGCTGTGGGCAACTGTGTACCAGAAAATTAGATAGTCAAGAGAAAAGGAACACATTCTCAAAAACAGAAACTACCCATGCTGACTCAATAGGCCTGTCACAGTAAAGAGATTCAGTCAACATCCAAGAATTTCCCTAGGGGAAACCTTCCAGTATATTAATCTGGGTAAAGAGTTTTTGAACATGATCCCAAAAGATAACAAGTGCCAGTGAGATGTGGAGAAAAGGGAATGCTTGTGCACTGTGGGTACAAGTGCATGTGGTGCAGCTAGTATGTAAAACTTTTCTTCCAGATAAGACATTCCGTCTACCGTCTTAGCCAGACACTCCTTATGACAGCAGGATGCTCTAAAGGGAGATAAGCAACCGCAGGAAGTCCCTGAAACTAAAGAGATTCACTAGCCCATCCCCCACCCTGTAGGTTGTGCAGTGAGCTCCGCTCCAGGTTTCCAGCTTTCCAGAGCTGTCACCCATGCTGGGTGGGCTTTTGGTGTTGCAGCTGTTGTTGAGACATTTCTGCTCCTGTAAGCAACCCTTCACCCACACTCCTGTAAGCGACCCCTCACCCACACTCCTGTAAGTGACCCCTCACCCACACTCCTGTAAGTGACCCCTCACCCACACTCCTGTAAGCGACCCCAGTAAAATTCATTGGTTCATCAAGTTGGACTTTGGCTGAATCCTGATTTGGGTCTGTTGTTGGCTCCCTATCTGGGGTGAGTAGACATTTGTTCGAATCTCATCAGGAGTAGCATCACACAACATCTTCTCAAAAACTTAAAAATAGAACTACTGGGGCTGGAGAGGCAGCTCAGCACTTAAGAACACTGTTCTGTCAGAAGACCCAGGTTCGAATCCCAGCACCCACATGGCAGCTAACAACTGTCCATAACTCCAGTTCCAGGGGATCCAACAGCCTCTTCTGTCCTCGGGCATTGCACGACACTGGTACACTTACTTACATGCAGGCAATACACGTATAGACATTAAAGAAAAAATAGAACTATTGTATAACCTAGCTATCCCACTACTGGTTACAGGTACGGAGAGAAACAACACACAGTCTCACTTACATGTGGACAGAAACAGAGTAGAATGTTAGTTACTAAATGCTGAAGCAGTGAGGGAAGAGTACAAGAAAGATGTTGGTCAAAGGATACAAAATTTCAGTTGTAGAGAAGGCCTCAGTTCGAGAGCTACTGTGTAACAGTTATTATGGTCAGTGACAACATGTATGTAAGAAATAAAATCTAATGTTTCATTTTCAAAGGTTTCTTAATCCTGGTTAATTCCAGCTACGAATAAGCAAAAACCACTAGACCCCTGCTAATTCCTGCAGCTCTAGCTATTGGGAGGGATCCCACCAAAACTCTGTTAAGCTACAGTGCTCCCTCCCCCTGCCAAAGCCAAGAACTTTAGAGTAGAAAATCATGAACAGCAAAGTTTGCCTAGTGACCTACGGATATGATGAGGTCGCTCGCATTAGGGTTTAAAAGCTGTTTCTACAGCCAATCAGTATGCCAGGCCTTCTGCCCAACTTTGCAAAGCTGTAAAGTGTAAAGTGTAAAAAGCTCTAAAAAGCCTTGCTTTTTCCGCTCTAAGTCTCCAGTGCTCTTATTATGAAGTGAGAACCTTTGTTTCTCACATAGAGAACACTTAAAAATCACAGGGAATAGACTTTCAGTATTCTCACAAACACATGATAAATATGTGATGTAATGCATATGTAAAGTAGCTGAATTTAGACAGTCTATGATGTGTACATATTCCAAAATACTGTGCGTGTACACACACACACACACACACACACACACACACACACTTGTCATTTTAAGAATTAAGAAATAAAAGGTCTCCCAATTAATTTTGGGAGTGAATAAATTTTGCCAAGCATTTAAGGAAGAATTGATGCCAATCTTACTCAATTTTTACAGAGAAGGGATAAATTCCAAACACATCCTTTAATATTAGCAATACTTAATACCAAAGCTAGACAAAGATACCATAAGAAAGCGAAAAAGAAAACATTCTTATTAATATAGATGCAAAATCCTTCAAAAGTAGTATTGGACTAAATCTAATAGCACATTGCAAATTCTATTTCATGATCAAATGAGAGGTCCCTGAGGAATGTAAGGGGCAGCTGGACATAAAAAACAATTGATGTAACATTGTGTCAAGACAAAGGCAGAAACAAAAGATCATCTCAAAAAACCCCACATGTAACAAAAGTCAGTAGTTCACATAAAACACACTTGGCAAGTGACGAATGGAGTGGAACTTCCTTAACATGATGAAACCCCTAACATGAAAACATTTAACATCATCCTGATGGTGAAAGACAGATTTCTGCACAGATCAGTAGAAAGGTCCTTGCTTTCAACAGTCCTGCTCAGCACGTACTAGAAGCCCCCTCCAGAGTAATGAGTCAAGAAAAGAAGCTAAAGGCATCCAAATTGGAAAGGAAGGGATAAAATTACTTCTACCTGTAGATGGCTTGTTTCTATACACAGAAAACATAAAAGCTCATCATTGAAAAAGAATCACCAGTGTTTGCAAATGCAGCCGAGTTACTGGACACAAGTCAGCACATAAAAGAACTGTGTAAACGTCAGCCGTGAAAAGCCTAAAGGGAAGTTAAGGAAACAGCTCCCTCTATAATAGCACCAGGAGAGTAAACTATAAACTAACTACAAATGAATTCCATTAAAGATGGCAACCCATGTACGCTGAAAACTCCAAAAT
>NW_008345000.1:1709143-1729909 GCF_000622305.1 Nannospalax galili
GTGAAAGACAGATTTCTGCACAGATCAGTAGAAAGGTCCTTGCTTTCAACAGTCCTGCTCAGCACGTACTAGAAGCCCCCTCCAGAGTAATGAGTCAAGAAAAGAAGCTAAAGGCATCCAAATTGGAAAGGAAGGGATAAAATTACTTCTACCTGTAGATGGCTGTAGATGGCTTGTTTCTATACACAGAAAACATAAAAGCTCATCATTGAAAAAGAATCACCAGTGTTTGCAAATGCAGCCGAGTTACTGGACACAAGTCAGCACATAAAAGAACTGTGTAAACGTCAGCCGTGAAAAGCCTAAAGGGAAGTTAAGGAAACAGCTCCCTCTATAATAGCACCAGGAGAGTAAACTATAAACTAACTACAAATGAATTCCATTAAAGATGGCAAGCCATGTACGCTGAAAACTCCAAAATGTTGCTGAAAGAAATGAAAGATTTAAATAAATGGAAACACATCCCACATTCATGAACTGAAAACTCTTATGTTAGGAAGCAAATACTTGCCAAAGTGTTCTCTAATGACCTTTTTTTGCAGGAAAAATAAACTTGATGCTCAAGCTCACCTGCAATTGCTGGGACCTTGAAGATCCAAAACAATATTGCAAAAGAAAAACGAAGTTGAGGTGCACAGATTTTCCAATCTCAAAGCTTACTCTGATGTCACAGTCACAGGGTGATGTGGCACCAGCACAAGTTTGGACATACAAGATGAAGGAACAGAGCTGATAATCCAGAGATGAACCCAAGAATCAACAACCAGTTGAGTTTTGACCACTCAGTGGAAGAAGAAGAAACTCTTCAATAAATGGTGCTGGGCCTCTGGACATCCACCAGCAAAAGAAAGAAGCTGGACTCTCTACTGTGGGAGTATTCAAGAATATTCAGGAATTAACTCAAAACAGATCAATGGCCTATGAGCTAAAACTTTAAAGTCTTTAAAAATAAAACACAGTGCTAAATCTTCATGAGCTTGGATCTGGAAATGAATTCCTTGATTTGACATCAAAAAGCATAAATGCAAAGAGAAAATAGAGAATTAGACTGCACAAAAACTAAGTATGCTCCGCATCAAAAGATGTTATCCAGAAAATCAAAAAATAATCTACAAAATGGGAGAAATATTGGTAAATCTGATCATCTTTAATCTAACAAGCATTTAGAATTTAGAATATATAAGGTAGGCTTACAAATCAATAACAAAAAATTTATTGAAAGAGTGAAGGATTTGAAAAGACATTTCTCCAAAGAAGATATACAAACGGCCAACAATCTCAAGAAAGTTTAACATCACTGGTCACTAAGAAAATGCAAATCAAAAACTACACTCCGGCAGCTACTTAAAAACTAATCAGAAAATCCTCACACATCATTGGTGGGAACACGAAACACCGTTTGGTAGTTCCTCAGAGTAGTTAAATATGCAATTGCCAACGTGACCCAGAAATGACACTCCCAAAAGAAGTGAACAGCCCCACAGGATCAAAATCAAGTACTGAAGCACTTGATCATGAATGTTTGGAACAGCCAGAGGCAGAAACCACTCTGCCCAAAACAGACGGATGGAGGAATCAGTTGTGCCATACACATACAATGGAGTAGTATTTAGACATAAAAAATGAAGTGTCTGGGGTGATGACTCCGTGAGTAAAGTGCTTGCTGTGCAAGCATGAGGACCTGAGTTCAGATCCCGGAGTACACGGTACGTATCTGGCTCCAGCACTGGGGTCAGAGACACGCAGCTCTTAGGGACTCGCTCTTCAGCGAATCTAGCTCGAACGACAAGTTCCAGGTTCAGTGAGGGACCCTGTCTCAAAAAAAATAAGGTGGAGACAGAAGACAACATCTTCCGTCAATCTCTAGCCTCCCCACACACAGGTGAGCACACCCACACATACATGTACACAAACCAACACAACCAAACTTTGTCAAGTTAGGCCTTCAACAGGTTTGACAAAACTTAAAATCATGGTACATTGCTGAAGAGGGGGCGGAAGGATTGTAAGAGCCAGGGAGGAGGTGCATGACCATATGGAAACAGAGTCCTACAGACTCCTGGAACCGTGCTCATACGAACCTAAAGCAGTGGTGTCAGCCTGCACAAGACCCATGCAAACTCAAGCCGACAAAAGCCCAGCACAGACCTGGGGAAAGGGGCAGCAGGCCCATCTTCTTAGTTGAAGACTTATTGGTTAATGCTGGGTGAGGAAGAGCTGATCTTGTTAAAGGGAGGGACTCTAGATGGGCATTTGACTAAACTTCAGCGGATGAGCTTGCACTGAGGGATGTCTGGGGACACTAATTTGGCACAATAGGCCTTAACACAAATGACAGAATGTATGAATTCCAGTGGGGGAACCTATGGGCGGGTGCCAGTGGGGAAGGGGGTATAAAGGTGATTAAGACGTTCTGTATGAAATGTGTAAAAATTTGATTTAAAAATTTACAAAAGAAATCATATTACATTTGTCAGAAAAAGAGAAGAAAGAGCTGGTTTGCATCTTTAAATACAATTTTTGTGACTGAACTTTTCAATCATCTTAGCGTCTGGTTTTATATACACTTTTTTTTTTTGATATTTTTCAGGCAGGGTCTCCCTGTAACCTGGCTGGCCTCGTACTCGCTATGTAGACCAGGCTGGCCTGGCTCTCACAGAGATCTGCCTGCCTCTGCCTCCCTTTGCATACACTTTAGAACAGTGCTTCAAAGACACCTGCATTGTATGGGTCTGCTCAGGATGGGTGCAGCCACTTCTTGGGGGACTGGGAAGCAACACAGGGTCCCAGGAGCACTTCAGATTCCTCCCTAAAGTATGTAAAAAAAAGTCACTTGGAATTTTCTCATATTTTATTATAATTACACAGAATTAAATGTTTGTTTTTGCCAAATCTTGTGTTGGGATAACTCCCACTTACTTCCACATTTTACTCTCTAGTTTACTATCTTCCATGGTTTGCTCATGAGCTAATGAGTCCTACAACTGCTGCCCTTTGGACTGCCCTGGCCAACCTTGCTGAGAAGCCCAGGAAGCAGCACTGGTTTGTGGGCAGTGAAGGTTCAGCTTCGAGTTGGTCACCCGGTGAGCAGCACACCTCCATGGTCACCGCTGAGAAGCACAGCTCCATGGTCACCCCTGAGCAGCACACCTCTGTGGTCACCCCTGAGCAGCACACCTCTGTGGTCACCCCTGAGAAGCACACCTCCATGGTCACCGCTGAGAAGCGCAGCTCCATGGTCACCCCTGAGCAGCACACCTCTGTGGTCACCCCTGAGAAGCACACCTCCATGGTCACCCCTGAGAAGCACACCTCCATGGTCACCCCTGAGAAGCGCAGCTCCATGGTCACCCCAGAGAAGCACACCACCACACCCAGAGAGATGCGCAGTCATGCATGCATTGCTAGAGACTCTCTAGAGATTTCTGACTTCAAAGTTCTCCCACCCACGGTCACCCTGTTCTTCAGACCTCCGTAATGTTGTGCTTTCTACCTAAAGATGTGTCACCACTGTCACCACGAGGAACATTGTTCCCGAACTACAGTTGTCACTGACTGCGGACAGTGCACTCAGCACTGATTGCTTCCTCTGCTGAAATCAAAATCTAATAAAGACAGAACAGTGCGCCAGAAGTACGTAGTTGCATCGGACCCTCTCCTTCCAACATCCTCTCCTCATGCAGAAGAATCAGTCTGTGTTTTGATCTGTCATCCTGTTTCTAACTATGAAATAAATGAGAATTTCCTACTTCAGCAAAGCTGGAGATGTTAACCACATTTGCATGCTGCAGTGTGTGACACTCACGTGAATGATGTGAAAATTGGTCCTAACACAGCAGAAGGCGAGGGTGGGGTCTCTGCTGAGCTGGGGAGGGAGAGGTGAGCCAGATTTCAATGTGGATGCAAACTCCTATAAAGCTTATCTGTGTAGGATTTTAAAATAGAACTTCATTAGGTGCTGTATTTACAACCCTTTTTCTGAAAACCACACAGAATGAGCAAAAAGCTCATAGAATGAGGGAAGGGACAAGCAAGGACTGACAGATCCCTGCTGGAGCCTCAGGCTATTTTAACTCACAGAACCAGAGAGAAGAGAGTCAGTGTATAAGTGCTCAGTCTTTCCAAGGGGCTCCCACAAACCTCAGACGTACACACCTAGCGAGAGCTAACCACGCATACTTATTTTGGGAAGAGTCCTGTGCCTCCAATCGAACACTTGGCATGCTTCTGTCCCTGTTGTCACTGGGACTTAGAGCTGGCTACTCAGTACACTGTGGCTGTGTGGCCCTCGGCACTGAGCCCCCAGAGCTGTCACTGTCACCCATGTGTGGGTTACACCTGACACAGAGCCATATCTGGGATTCTTTTTTTTTTCAGTTTTCAAGCTCAACTATTTAAGTTTTAATTTTTTATTGAATGTGTATTTCATACGGAACATCTTAATCATCTTTATGCTCCCTTCCCCACTGGCCCCCTTCCCATAGCACCCCCCACACTGGAATTCATACATTCTATCATTTGTGTTAAGGCTTATCATGTCAAGTTAGCATCCCCAGGTGCCCCTCAGTGTAAGTTCATCCACTGAGGTCTGGTCAGCTTACCTAGAGTACCTCCCTTTAAGAAGATCAGCTCTTCCTTGCCCAGAAGTAATCAACTGCCAATAATTCTTTGACTAAGATTGGGACTTGCTGTCCATTTCCACAGTTCGGTGCTGGGTTTTTGTCTGCTTGAGTTTGCATGGGTCTTGTGCATGCTGACACCATTGCTGTAGGTTCATATGAGAAGGATTCCAGGAGTCTGTAGTACTCTATTTGCATGTGGTCATGCACCTCCTCCCTGGCTCTTACGATCTTTCTGCCCCCTCTTCCACAATGTTCCCCGAGTCCTGGGTGGGTGGAGCTTACTATAGGAGTCCTGTCCAAGGACCCACACTTTGTAGACTCTTATTTTCTACATTTTGGCCATTTGTGACCTTTTGTGTTCCTGGCCCTCTGTTGCATGAGGGAGCTTCATTGATGAGAATTGGAAGATGCATTAGTGTTCTCTTCATCCCTAGTCTATGCTCTATGAGCCTTAGGCATAGAGGTTGCATTGTAGATGTGCCACTCAGACTTTGGGCAATTCAAAGACAATCTCTGTGTGTGGCCACTTGTAGAACTTTGTAATAGTCTCTGTCTGTTGAAAAAGAAGCTTCTTGGATGGTGACTGGGATTCTTGGCTGGTGACTTGTCTATAAATTTAAAGATCCATATTTTTCACATAGTAAAAAATTACATTTGTCTAGGGATTGTGACAGCCTTGGGGTTTTCTCTAAGATCTGTGACCTCTCCAGCTATGTGTATTGACTAGGTTTACAGTACCCATGCATGAGTTTCCTCACACTGAGTGGGCTTTAAGTCTAATTACGTGGCTGTTGATTACCCCCAAGATAAAAGTGCCAATACTGCACCAATGTTATTTGCTGTGCCAATCATCGATGTGATTTTTAGCCTTGAAGCTGGGATTGGACCATTGATTGATGTTCTCCCTTACCAGATTTTACAGTGCTCTCCAAAGCTATGAGAGCTAGCCTTCGGGGAGGTGGCTTCCAGGTCAGTTCCAGCTCCATTACTCCAAATCCTACGTCCGAAGTATGTCCTGTCTTCAGTAGTATGGTCGATTCTGGGATTTTTGACAACAAAATAGCTCCTCACTGAGACATTAACTTAAAGGAGGCTGAGAATGGAGGAGATGGAGTGAGAGGCCAAGAGTCCCTCAGCTGAACCAGAGCAGAGAATGAGGAATGATCTTCATGAAGCTGAGAACATTGCTCTCTGTCATCCCTTAACTATGCCTCTTACAGGTTTCCAAGTGGGAGAAAGAAGATTCAGGGGTCATGGAATTTTAGAAGCAATTAAAATTGTTTCCATTTCTGAAACCAGTCTTCTTTTCAGCAAATGTGTTTCTATCAGAAACACAGTGAGCATGAGGCACTGGACAGGAAAAGTAATAGCATAGCCTGTCCCTCTGCTTTCTAGCTGGGGTAACTGAAACTGCAAATGCCATCTGGTGTCCCAATGCACAGAGTGAGTCCGTGAGAGAAATCCTGGTCTCTTGGTCGTCAGACCTGTTCCCTTTCCACCTCACCATGATCCACAACCGGTGCTGAATTCCAATCCTAAAATACAACTTATCTTGGGAAATGTTTTATTTGTATCAACCAGACCTTCAAGAATGGAGGAAAAAATAATCTTTGGCTAAATTACCAAGTAATTTCGTTGATAAAAATCCGTTCACTAAAAAGAAAACAATCTCTGTTCCATCTATGCTTCCCCAAGTACTCTCTGTGACCGTGTAACTCCCAGCACTGCTGGTCACTGTGATGAGATAGAAACTATTTTCTTAACCTTGAAGTATCCAGAATGATGTTCCAAAAATTTGACAATATTGTAGTGATTAAGATAAAATTGGTGTACTTTAGGAAACATGATAACCAGGAGTTGAAAATTGCACAAATTCCATTCTATCAACACACTTCCATCCCAGCATGCTCTGGAGGAACCTTAGAATCAAGGAACCCCCATCCAACTCAAATTTGGTCCAAGGCCATAGAAACCAAGAAAGTTTTCCATTTAGACTTTGGTGTTCTGGTTACAAATGATGTTCCCATTGCAAATGAAAGTCATGTGATATCCGTGACATGCCCTGGGGAGAGGCTGAATCTGTACGCAGGACCTTGGCCTAACTCACCCTGGGATGTAAGGACAGAGGTAGTAGAAAAAGTGCGTGAATGAGTACGCATATTCTTTTAGCACTAGTCTGGTGAGCATTATAGGAGGCATGTATTTAGTATAACTGTGGCAGGGGGTATGGAAAATATACTAATAAAATCAATACACAAGTTTAACTTAAGATTGTCTCAGGGGTTCACTGGCCGGAACCCAGAATAGGGAAGGCCACTGAACACAAGCTTGATGGCTGATTCCTATCTGCCTGATTCAGATGTTAAAGAGGAAATGTGTGTGAGTTCAGCTCACCCAGAGTTCTGGCAGGATATAGCCTACACTCTGAAACAGCAGCCACAGTGAACTTTTCCCCAGGTTACCTCTGCCTCAAGGCAAGAGCTCATCCACTAGCTGAGCACTCAGGCTGATCACTGCTAGCAGAGTCTGCTTGCCAAGCCAAAAGCAGACAATCCCTGGTCTTTACTAAAAAGTCCGGGAAACCCACCACTCCAATCTGGCCTCACAGTCTTGGCTGTGGGGGAAGAAGATCAAAGCAAGTGAAAGACTGATTGAAATGATGGATTGAAACCGAGCTGTGGCATCTTTGAGCACACTGGTGAGTTTCTTCTTACATGTCTACATTATTAAATTTACAAAAAGAAAGTATATGCGTAAATACATTCAAACCTGTAAGAAGCAGAGGGACCATGGGATCATTTGCAAACTGTACACAACCTTCCAAATTTCAACTGTACTAAGCATGACCTTCTGTGCGATACTTACCCTGGGCACCCCCAGATATTTGCTGTGCTTGTCTGTGAGAAGTATTGTAGGGATAGAAAAACACACAAGGTCATGTCATTCCCTAAGGAAACCCACAGTCAAGTCAGAAAGACAACAACAATAGCCCAAACAATATAAGAGCTTCTAGGCAGCTTATCCTACTGTTAAAATACCATACTGTGAAGTCAAGTCTCATTTATTAGTCTCTGGACATTGGGCAAATATATTGACCATTCTAGCCTATTCTAGCCTGTAAAACAGTGGTGACAGAAAACACTACCTATGTTATGAATTCTACGGGTTAGATGAAATTTTCTCCATGTTCCAAGTCAGAATAGCTGGTATCTAGTAAGAACTCAGTATGGGCGTGGGAGAGTTGCTGAGGCCATAGCTGAGTCAGCAGGATTTCTGGTAAGGCTAATATGTAGGCTAGCATCTGCTGCAGCTGATACCTGAGGGCAGCAGCACGGCCAGGAGCCACCGTCTGACTTCTGGAGTGAGGTCTGCACCTTCAAATTTCTAGACTATCTGTAGGACATTTGATGGAGCAGGCACATTTGGGACAAGCCAACACCAAGTACATTTGACTCACCAGGCTCTGAGGGGACTTTCTCAGCTACCCCATTGACCCTTAGTGAAACTGAGCAAAAGAAAGAAAAGACCCAAATTGATATAATTAGAAGTAGAAAATGAGGCATTACAACAGATACCAATAAAATTCCGAGAATCATTAGGATAAACTTTAAAAACAAATATTCCCTTATATTGGAAAATCTAGAAGAAACGGATACATTTCTAGATGCATAAGACCCACCAAAATCAAGATGTGATAAGTAATTTAAACCGATCTCTAACAACCAATGAGGTTGCTGTGTTAATAAAACATTCTTCAGGCCAAATAATGTTCGGCCCAGATGGATTCACTGGTGAATTCTACCAGACCTTCAAAGAAGAACTAACAGCAATGCCTTTCAAAATAAAAAGGAACACTGCTAAAATTTTTAAATAGTTTATTATTTTTTATGTGTATACCTGCATGTGTGTAAATACACCTGTGTTGTGCAATGCCTTCAGAGGTCAAAAGAGGGCACTGGATCCCCTGGAACTGGATTTACAGGTGGTTGTTAGCCGCCATGTGGGTGCTGGGAATCAAACCCGGGTCCTTTGCAAGAGTACTAAATTCTTTTACAAACCAACATTAAACTCATATCAAAACCCGATAAAGATACAAGAAAAGAAAATTTTAGACCATTCTCTCTGATGAATGCAGAGGCAAAAACTCTCAACAAAATACTTGTGAACGGAATTGAACAAAATATCAAAAAGATCATTCATTGCAACCAAGTAGGTTTTGTTCCAGGAATGCAAGGATGGTTTAACATACTGCAAACCAATGAAATTCTTTTGACACATCTGTTTTTTTTAAAAAAATTATTTATTATTTACTTTTATGTGTGTATTGCCTGCATGTAAGTAATTGTACCTGTGTCATGCAATGTCCGCTGTATTAGTCACTTTTCTGTTGCTGTGATAGAAACACTGACCCAAGCAATTTATAGAAGGAAGAGTTTATTTGAGCTTACGGTTCCAGGGGAATTACAGTCCATCATGGCAGGGAGGCATGGTGGTTGGAGGTGGCTGGAGCAGGAGCAGCAGAAGCTAAGCTCTCACATCATCACGCAGGCACAGGAAGCAAGAGAGCAACTGGAGATCTGGCAAGGCTTAAGAACTCTCTAAGCCCACCCCCAGTGACGTGCTTCCTCCAGGATAGCCACACCTTCTAAAACCTCCCAAAACAGCATCATCTGGGGACAAAAAGTTCAAATACTTGGAGCCTATGGGGGACATTTTCATTCAAACCATCACACCCATGGAGGACAGAAGAGGCTGTTGGATCCCCTGGAACTGGAGTTATAGACAGTTGTTAGCTGCCATGTGGGTGCTGGGATTCAAACCAGAGTCTTCTGCAAGAACAGCCAGTGTTCTTAACCACTGAGCCATCTCTCCAGCCCCTGACATATCTGCTTTTTTAATTAGTAGCATTCATATGAAAGTCCTGCTGTTGGGGTAATCCTGCTGTTTGGAGCCCTCTGTTTGCCTTGAAGATCTAAGTCTTTCGTTATTGTATGTATGAGATGCACTTCCATTTCAGCCAATGAGTCTGTCTGTATGTGAACAGTGGTACTAAAATTGTTAAATGTGTTTATGTTCCAACTGTGTCATATAAGCCTTCAAAGATGCAGAGCTTAGGAGAATACTTTAGCACGTTAGTATCCTCTACAGTAGAATTGCAATGGTGGTATGGAGAGGGGAGGGGGCCCAACTCTGGGGTCTCATTAAACCTCTTACCAGCCAAAAATAAAAACATGTTTCAGTATAATTAACACTTGTTGTGAATGTTTCCAACATGAGAATAATATTTATTTTATTATTAATATGCCGTTTATTTTGTGTGAATGTTTTGCCTGCAAGCATGTAAGTGCACCCATATCATACAATGCTCACAGAGGCCAGAAGAGGGTGTCAGATCCCCTAGAACCAGAGTTACAGACAGTTAGTCGCCCATCATGTAGATGCTGGAAACCAAATCCCGGTCCTCTGCAAAAGCCATCTCTCAGCCCCAGATAATATTTTTTTTCTTTCTTTTTTTGGGGGGGGGCATTTTGCTACTCTAACATTCCCCCCTCTGCAGAGGTAACCCTAAAATCTTTTAAGGATTAGATAAGAGCTCCCAAATACTTTAGACATTTTTGGCCTTTGGAACGGAATATGTTGCTAAGAGGTCCAAGGATATTTTGACTTTTAGCCAAGAAACTGGCTACTTTTCTTTGGGGTCTTTTTACACTAACTGCATAGCCAATTCCTACCTCCTATTCTTATTACACCATCCTCTGAAGGGGTTACCCAGCTTTCAGATTGAGAATCAGGACACAGACTGCTCTGGCTTCTTCCATGCTGAACAGGGACGCAGGGTGAGGCAATTGGAGTACCCCTTCAGTGAGTCTATCTTAAAGACTCCAAACTGCATAACTCTTATCTGTAGGGGGAAAAGAAAATCCTTGACTGGTGAATAGGAGGTGTGAAGGAGAAGTAAAGGCAAGAGTAATTACCAATACAAGTTCCAGACAGAGAACTAGAAAACAGAACGGCAATTTTCAAATGTTCATATCAGAGCCCATTAGAATTTCTTTACAAGGGCTTCCAAAAGCATCCCTCTATTGGGTTCTTCTGCATTTTTCTTTTGTCTGCCAAGGCTGGACTCTAGAGTGATGGATTCGGGATTTTCTTTCAGGTATTTTGATAGCTGTTGGAGTGGTTAGAATCAGTGTCAGTTCCCTCTCAAAGGCTTCTAGATAGGGGGAGAAACCAAATTTATCCATCATTTTAGAACAATAGCTGGTTGTCTCCCTTAGCTACAGGTGGGCACTACAGTATTGCAAGATTGATTTAAAGTCTTACATCTGAGCAGCACTTTCTGGTTGGGAACAAAATCATCAGTGAGAAATAATTGTCTAAATAACTTTATATGGACTGAAGCCTAATGTCTGGGAAGTGTAATCCCTTGAACTCTTAAAGAAATGTACTGATGACTTTACTCTTTGGTTATACTTTCCTTTTGGGTATTTAAGACCATACAGTTGGTCCAGATAAACCGATTTATATTTACGCTTAAGGTCATTTGAGGATCTATTCCTCAGGGGTCCCATGAAGCCCCTGGCTCCTTTCTTTTACCAGTTCCATCTATGAGAAGATAAGTCAAAGGTCCTACTCAACCATGTCTGGCTTCACTTGGAAGCATGGAGGAAATATTTCCTCTGAGCTGACCCTCCTCTTTGTAGACTGGACACTGGTTGAAGTCCATCTGATGGGGTCTCAGTTTGTTATGATACATAAAGGATGAGAGAAAAATAATATACACATAATCTTGAAATAAGGTCATAGTTTAGTCAACTAGTTTAAGGAACAAAATATATATGTAGTCAAGGTTTACCTGAGAACTTTTAGTTTTTTAACCAAGCTTTATCTACATAGCACATAGTAATTAAAAGTACCAGATAGGTGGAACTAACCTTATTGGATGTTTAACAGCCATACTTTGAGGCCTATACTAATGAGGTCAGAGGGACATAAAGGACAGTTTTTGCCCCTTTTCCTCCAAGGGGCACTCCAGGGGACTATGGAACATCTCTCAAAATGTCCTGTAACTGTTGTGAGTCACCTGTCCTCTTGTTCAGGGAGGCCATGGAGATATTTATTTTGAAGAGCATTGAAATAACAATACCGCAGACTTAGGGCCTCTGTGTATAGGATTTCACGTATAAATCACTCTTTCCCAGATGTTTTTGGGAATCTCGGAAATAATAACTTTGTTTACAGTGGAGGTATGCTAAATTCTTGTATCTCTGGGATGTAGAGTTCTACTGTATTCATTGTAGTCCTGTCAGATACACCTCAGGGGCCACCCTGTGATCTCACTGAAATTCCTTAGCAACATTTTGAAGATAGTAACTTCAGAAATCTCTGTATTATCATTGCAAAGACAATAAAAGAAGATTTATTGAGAGGTCTCTCTTTGAGAGGCCCAAATCTACAGTCTTGGGTTTTTCTTACTTTCCTCATAAGTGCCTCTTTCTCTTAGCCCTGGTGCTGAAAATGTACATTAAAGTATCTTTTAGTAAATTCCCACTGTACTTCATACTAAAAAAATAATTAAATATTTTTAGCTATAATTACATAATGGATGACGTGTATGTGAATCCCGTGTGTGTGTGTGTGTGTGTGTGTGTGTGTGTGTGTGTGTGTGTGTGTGTATGTATCCTAAGTAAGGCAGCCCTGCATTCAGTGAACAAGAATAATCCTTGACCTTCTGTTGATACGTACGTGAGAGATGATTGATGTTGGGTGGATGGATGGATAGATAGATGATAGATAGATAGATAGATAGATAGATAGAATAGATGATAGATAGATGATAGATGATAGATAATAGATAGATATAATAAAGAGATGATAGATAGACAGATGATGGATGATAGAGATAGAAGATAGATAGATCATAGATGATAGATAGATACATAGATAGATACATAGATACATAGATAGAGAGATAGATGATAGATATAGATAGAAGATAGATAGAAGACAGATAGATGATAGATAGATAGATAGATAGATAGATAGATGATAGATGACAGATAGATGGTAGAGAGATAGATAGATAGATAGATAGATAGATAGATGGATAGAGATAAAATATCCAAACCAGCATCTCACCTTATAAAAACCTAAAGATAGAACTGCCCCCCCAAGTAAGATGCTGGCACCTCCAGCTGGTGCCGTCTTCGCTTTCCCAACTCTCTGCATGGGGCAAGAGGGGGCCATCTCACAGCCTCCTATGACAGGTGTTTTCTATTCTTTCTTTGATTATAATGTTATTTGTGCTGAACAGTCAAAGGCCAGATCTATACCGAGGCAAAAATAAACATAGAGGTCTCTTAGGTAATTTATAAAATAGTTAAAAACCCCAAATAAGTCAGCATACTAGAAGGAATGAACAATTCTTTAAATTTGGGCACTTGTAAAATTCTCTAATAGTACCAGAACAAACTGTTCTCTGCATTTTCTAAAAAGGCCAAACTAATATAAACTACCACTGTGGGTTAATACATCATTCACTTAAAAAATATTTACTGAACAATTATACCAGGTACTGTTATACAACAGGGAACAGAGCCAAGAAAAATGCTCGTGTTTATGAAACTAAAGTTGGCAATTCGATATCATTGGGTTAGCTGTGAGCTTGGACTGACCTTTCCAGGGAACTGGAAATGTGTGCATGCTACTGGCATCGATCTGGTGTGCGAGACTCAGCCATGCAGGGAAACGGACAGTGAGACTTCACAGTTACAAAGTGGCTCATGACAGTACAAAAGAGAGTTTAAAGCAAACAGGAAACTCAGATGACCAGTTCATAGCCAGGGGTATACTATGTGTGAGCCAGATACATTTGATAAACAAATCCTTATCTGAGTAAGGGAAAATGGATGATTTTCCAGGACTTGAGAAGAACCAAGAAAAATGGCACATGCTACACAGTCATAATAGGGCTGCTTGCTCCTCAAAGCGCTCATCTTAAAGAATATGCTATCATTTACTAAAATTGCAGAGAAATCATTCTTTGCGGCTCTTGAAAAGCTAGTATAACCCTATTATTTAAGTTCATATTGGCAGCTGGAGATTAATATTGGCCAAAGCATTTAAATTACAGAAATTGTATTTTATGAAGCCAAGTAAGTAGTTAAGTGACTTCCAAATGCACTGGACTTCTGACCAAGCTCAGACCACTAACTGCAGGCTGACTGACACCAAACTTGCTTGTGTTTTCAGTCTTGTCGTTTTCCAATGATACTTTTTAAACTTTATTCATGTAGCTAAAAAAAAGAAATAAAGACAATGTTCTTTGGTGGGAGGGTGGGACATGGATAAGTTTTGTTTTGTATTGTTTTGGTGCAGTCAGAACATCTCTTTCAAGGTTTTTTTTTCGTAATCAGGAGGTAAATAGAAGACTCCAATGACACAGCTCACTACTGGGCTTCCTCTGCTTCTTAAGAACCATGTCTGAGTGATGGCAACATGCTCTATCAGCAGCAAGTCTAGAGTGAAGTATTTTGATTTCTGTTTTTTGTTTTTTGAGGCAAGGTCTCCCTGTAGACCCGGCAAGCGTAGAATTTACAATGTAGACCAGACTGGTCTCCATCTCACAGAAATCCACCTGTCTCTGCTCCCTCCCCTCAACCCCAAGTGCTGGGATTAAAGGCCTGTGCCACCACAAGTGGCTGGAAGTGAACTATTGTCAATGTATGCTATTCCTGATTTGCCTCCATCAATTTTTTTTTTGTTGTTTTTTTAGTCTTTTTGAGACAGGGTCTCCCTGTAGCCCCAGCTGTCCTGGAAATATGTAGACCAGACTGGCCTTGAACTCACGGAGATCCGCCTGCCTCTGCCTCCCAAGTGCTGGGATTAAAGGCGTACGCCACAATGCCCGGCTGCCTCCATCAATTTTTAAATTTATCTTTATTTTTTATGTGTATGAATGTTTTGTCTACATCTTTGTGAGCACACCCATGCTTGCAATGCCTGTGGAGGCCAGAAGATGGTGTCAGATCCCCTGGATCTGGAATTATCGATGGTTAACCATTATGTGGCTGCTGGGAACTGAACCTGGGTCTTCAGCAAGAGTAGCCAGTGCTCTTCACCACTAAGCCATCTCTCTAGCCCCTACCGCCATCAATTTTCTGCTTTTTCAATATCATGGGAAATCTGCTTTCTGATAAATTAAAATGTTATATCTTCCATATTTTTGTGCACACTAAATTCCCCGGGCATGTGCTTTCCCTTATTGTACTTACAATCCGTAGGCGGCAACAGGCGCACTAACCAAGTCAATGAACAGCTGAAGGTGTGATGAGGCTGGTGCTCTCCGACCTCTAAGTTTCAAGTCAAAATTATTTCATTCTATGTAGTTTTTCCAAAGCACTTTTCGCCACAAGATAACAAGTGGTAGCATCGGAGGCCAACAGTAAAATGGCTGTATTTAAAGCCCTGGTCTTAAATACTGTCCTTAAAGCCCTGCTTGCAAATACAGAAAGGGGTCTAGAATATCTTTAAGAAGAAAGGTCTAATAACCCAAGAAAGTAGACTCAGGGGAAGAGAAGATTGCTCTTTTTAAAAAATCTGGGCTAAATTTAAGTGAATTCAACCACAGTTACCCATAATTCACTCACAATAAACAAATAGGCTATGATCAAAGCCTCCACTAGAGTCACTTCTGAACACTTAGGAGTGAGCCACAGGGGGCTACAGATGCGCCACCATCCAACATAAGTTGAAGTGAGAAGAGGCCCCACACAAAGCTTTGTGAAATCTACACGTGGCAGCAGATGGAGGGGCTTTCTTAAGTCACACTGTGTCACAACAGTGGGATTCCAAAGGCTAGGCCACCCCTGAAACTAACTATATAAGTTGTTAGCAAGTTATTCAAATGCTTGAAATCTGAGAGGGAAGGAGAGGGTTGGAGACAAATCCACGGGCTGGCAAGTCTTGCTGTGTCCCTTAGCACATCCCTATTTTGGGTGGCCTGTGACATTGGATGTTCTCCACAAAAGCAGTCTCCCCACTTTAGTTGGGGAAAGTGCTTTCATAGTGGGGGAGCTCTCTAAGAACCAACTCCACAGTTAGCTTTTACATTGCCCTTAGCCATATTAACCATTTTTAAACGGTTATTCACTACACATAAAACGTATTTCCTGACAGCATAGTAATTCTCTCAATGACGTCACCAATCCTCAGCTAGAACCAAACGTCTGTCAGAGCCTCCTCATTTTAACAGACGGAATAAGAGTCCTTGGAATGCCAACAGCTGTGACCAAAATGAAAATGATTTCTTCTAAAATTAGTGAGCTTCTTTAATAGTCTCTTTGGTCTGTTGAGAGGCAGGGGTCCTGGCTGTTCCTCAACACTCCCACAGTTGGGATACTGATTTTTGTCCCTATGGTAAGTCTGCAATGATTAAGTGTCTCGTAGCCCTGCTTGAGTATATAAACCACCACGATTGATATTGAATTTCAGATGTCACAATTTGTGAAGAGTAATATATGGTCAACAGCCTCTTCTTCATGATGAACTAACTACATAAAAAACACAGTGGTGTAGACATTGGGACTGGAAGAGCTCAAAAGTTAAAGAGCAATTATTTCCCATTGAACAGGAAAAAGTATTCTAATATGCATAGTAAGAGTAAAACAGATTCCATTAGCCCAGTGTGGTAGTGCACGTTTTTAATCCCAGCACTCAGGAGGCAGAGGCAGGCTGATCTCTGTGAGACTGAAGCCAGCCTGGTCTACATAGTGAGTTCTAGGCCAGCTGTGGCTACAGGAAGACCCAGCCTCAACAAAACAAAGCAAAACAAAACACAAAACGGAAGGAAGGAAGGAAGGAAGGAAGGAAGGAAGGAAGGAAGGAAGGAAGGAAGGAAGGGAGGAGGGAGGGAGGGAGCGAGGGAGGGAAGGAGGAAGGAAGGAAGGAAGGAAGGAAAGGCCCACCTCCTAATATGCGCAAAGCAAACCACACCAGTGGACACCTCTGCAGCTTCATACTCTCAAGAATGTTTCTCAGCATTCCAGGGCATTTAGCAAAGTCTGGAGACATTTTTGGTTGTCACAACAGAAGCTGAGACTTCTACTAAACATCCCACAAAGCCCAAAATGAACCCACAACAAAGCATTATCTGTTCCCAAATGCTAAGGTTGCTGAAGGTGGGAAACTGCTGCAGAGGAAAGCTTAATGTGACCCACACACATCATTCCAAAGTGTCCAAAAACCGTGTGATCATAAAGAAAAAAGAAACTGACAATTAATTTAATGATGCATTTTATTTAACCTACCATATCCAAAATGCTATAGTTTCAACATGGCATTAATTTTTTGTTTGTTCGGGGGGTTCTTTTTGAGACAAAGTCTGTCTGTAGCCCCAGCTGACCTGAAACTCATTATATAGAGCAGGCTGGCCTCAAGATCACAGAGATCCACCTACCTCTGCCTCCCAACTGCTGGGATTAAAGGCATGAGCCACCACATCTAGCATATCAATATTTTTAAAATAACAAGCATATTTTATGTAAGCCATCACACTGTCAATCTTGCACATACAGTTCAGGTTAATTTGGATCAACCACTTTCCAAATACTAAACAGCCATATGCAAGGTGGTGGCTACTGGGAAAGTGTCATTCTAGAAGATTCAAATGTAGAGTTCATTTTATCAATACAGGAAGAGTTGTTTCTCTCTAGTTTATAAGACATGAGAGAGTTAATTGCCCAAACCTTTACAAATATCTTTCTGCTTTGAACGAACACCATGGCAGGTACACATTTGAAGAAGCCTTAAAATGTAGTGCACAGAGGGCACGTGGATTTGAAAAGCGTGCTGTTTGCCACAGGCTGACAAACACTCATTTCGTTAGTTGACGGGTAAATGAACAGGAGGTGGCCAAAGAGCAGTTCTGTAGGCTTAGAACACGGAACCCTGAGGTTCTCTGACCCATCGTATTTCAAATCATCAGAATACATTCAAGCTGGTTACCTAACGGAAGTATTACAAATGTTTAAGGCTCTTTTCCTTCCCCCAAAATTTAAAACAACTTTTGAGTTGCAAGTAAGTTTTGTCCCCCTACTGTGTCTTGACGCCCCCAACAGCCTGAGCAGCTCTTTCTGCCTCAGATCTCTGGACTGCCCTCTTAGTCCAGACCTGCTCAGTGTGTTCTAATCCCTTGCATCCAGACTAGGTCAATTTTCCAGCTTCATTTGTTAGACCCGCCACAGGCTGTCCCCACCCCTGTCTGTCTTGCCCTTGCCCCTCCTCCTGATCTGCCTACCGCAGACCTGACTACCACCCAGACCAGACCAGTACCCTTTGAGAACCTGAAGCACACACCAACTTTTTCATATCCAAACAAAAAGCAGCCATCCTACATCAACAATATAAACAGAACCAAACTTCAACTAAAAAAAGTCAGAATAGACTTTCCTATCACACACACAACCAACAAAACAATCATATGCCCAAACGGCAATGTGAAACCACAAATAATATGAAAGGAGACTATGTCCCCAACAAAACCCATGAGTCTTACAGAAATATACTACAATGAGAATCACCTTGAGGAACCCCACAATGTAGAATTTAAAAGAACAATCATAAGCATGATCAAACAACTTAAAGAATACACAAACAACTCAAAGGGAATAAGCTTAGACTTGTGACAGAGTGCAAGAAAATACAGATATGTGGCCAGATAAAATAATAAAAACAAGGGAAGGTATAATTACAGGAAAACAAAATAGGACCAAGAATATAAACAAATTAAAATGATAGTAACCAATACACATCTTTCAATAATATCTCCAACTATCAATGCCCTCAACTCTCTAGTCAAAAGATACAAGCTAGTGGAATGGATTAAAAACAGAATCCATCTTTTTTATTGTCTTCAAGAAACTCATCTCGTCTTCAAGGTTAGGCACTATTTTAGGGTGAAAGGATGGAAAAATATTCCAAGCAAATGGCACTAAGAAGCAAGCAGGTGTTACAATTCTTTATCTGACAAAATAGGGTTCAAATTAAACTAATCAGGAGAGGTCACATCATTCTACTCAAAGGAACAATTGACCAAGAAGATACCACAGTCATGAACATATGTTCACCAAACTTTGATGTACCCAATTTCATAAAAACAGTACTATAGGAGTATAAAATACAGATTAACCCCAACTCAGTAATAGTAGGTGACTTCAACACCCTACTATCTCCAATAGACAGGTCAACTGGGCAAAGAATAAACAGCGTGACATCTTAATTAAATGACATCTTACATCAAATGGACCTAAGAGACATCTACAGAATATTTCACCCAGGCACCAAAGAATATACATTCTACTCAGCAGCCCATGAAAGTTTCTCTGAAATTGACCACATACTGGGACACACAACAAGCCTCAAAAATAGAAAAAAATTGAAATTATTCCATGCATCCTATCAAACCACAATGCAGTAAAGCTTATGGCCAACAGCAAGAGAAGCTCTAGTAACTGCAAGAACACATAGAGATTAAACAACACACTCCTGAATGATGAATGAGTGAGAGAAAAAATTAAGAAAGAAAGAAATGTATTCCTGGAACTAAATGAAAATGATAATACAACACAATAAAACCTCTGGGAAATTTTAAAAGCAGTCCTAAGAGGGAGGTTTATAGCTCTAATTACCTACATTAAAAACCAAAAAGGGTGCCTGGTATGGTGGCGCACACCTTTAATCCCAGCACTTGGGAAGCAGAGGCAGGTGTATTTTTGTGAGTTTGAGGCCAGCCTGGTCTACATAGTGAGTTCCAGAACAGCTGGGGCTACAGGGAGACCCTGATTCAAAAAGATCCCCCCCAAATCGGAAAGAGCACATATAAATGACTTGAGAGTGCAACTCAAGACTTGGAAAGACAGAACCAAACCCAACTCAAACTTAGTAGATAGGAAGAAATAACAAAAATCAGAGCAGAAATTAATGAAATAGAAACAAAGAAAACAACATAAAGAATCAATGAATCTAAGGGCTTGTTCTTTGAAAAGTTAAAAAAAGATACATAGATTCTTTGCCCAGTTAACCGAAAGAAAGAACAAATCCAAATTGACAAAATCAGAGATGAAAGAGGAAACATCACAACAGACACCAAGAAAATCAAGAACATTACAAGAGAATACTTTAAAAAGAGAATACTTTAAAAACCTATACTCTAAGGCAGGGCACAGTGGCGCATGCCTTTAATCCCAGCACTCAGGAGGCAGAGGCAGGCGGATCTCTGTGAGTTCAAGTCCAGTCTGATCTACATAGTGAGTTCCAGGACAGCTGGGGCTACAGGGAGACCCTGTCTCAAAAGACCGAAAAAAAAAAAATATGAAATTAAATGACTTACCATCTTTTGAAAATCTAAAAGAAATGAACGAATTTCTAAATTCATGGAAATCATCAAAGTTAAATCAAGAAGAGATCAACAGCTTAAATAGACCCATAACAAATAAAGAAATTGAAACAGCAATACAAAATCTCCCAAATAAAAAGAGCCCAGGTCCAGATGGATTCATGACAGCATTCTATCAGACATCCAAAGAAGATCTACAACCAACACTGCCTAAATTATTCAGAAAGACAGAAACAGAGGGAGAACTCCCAAACTCCTTCTATAAAGCCAGTATCGCTCTAATACCAAAACCAGGTAAAGACGTTCAAACACACAAAAGAAAATTATAGGCCCATATCCTTAATGAACATAGACACAAAGATTCTGAACAAAATACTTGCAAGCCGCATACAGACACAACAAAAAGATCATCCACCATGATCAAGTCGGCTTTATTCCAGAGATACAGAGATGGTTCAATACACATAAGTCAATAAATGTAACAAATCATGTAAATGGACTTAAAGACAAAAATCTTATGGTCATCTCAATAGATGCAGAAAAGGTCTTTGACAAAAGCCAAATGCATTCACGTTAAAAGTCCTAGAGGGAATTGGACTTCAGGGAACATACCTCAACATAATTAAAGCTATATACAACAAACTCACAGTCAACATCATTCTAAATGGAGAAAAGCTGGAAGCATTCCCATTGAAATCAGGAACAAGGCAAGGCTGTCCACTATCTCCACTCCTTTTCAACATAGTGCTT
>NW_008345000.1:1729951-1755669 GCF_000622305.1 Nannospalax galili
TTTATTATTTTTATTATTTTATGTGTATGAGTGTATTGTCTGCATGCATGTGAGTGCACCTGTGTCAGAAGAGGGCTATTGATTCCCCTGGGACTGGAGTTAAGGATGGTTTGTAGCCACCATGTGGGCGCTGGGAATCGAACCCAGGTCCTCTGCAAGAGCAGTCAGTGCTCTTAACCGCTGACCTATCTCTCCAGCCCTACTCCTTTTCAACATAGTGCTTGAAACTCTTGCTAGATCAACAAGACAAGAGAAGGAAATTAAGGGTGCACTAATTGGAAAAGAAGAGGTCAAATTATTACTATTTGCAGATGATATGTATTTAACAAAGAGATCCCAAAAATTCCACCAGAAAACTGCTAGAAATGATCAATACTTTCAGCAAAGTGGCAGGTTACAAAATCAACTAACAAAAATTAGTAGCCTTTCTATATACCAATAACAATCAATCAGAGAAAGAGTACAGGGAATCCCTGCCATTCACAATAGCTTCAAAAAATTAGAATATCTAGGAGTAAACTTGACCAATGACATTAAAGATATCTATAATGAAAACTTTAAATCTTTGAAGAAAGATTGAAGAAGACACCAGGAGATGGAAGGACCTCCCATGCTCATGGGTTAGAAGAATTAATATTGTGAAAATGACCATCCTGCCAAAAGCAATCTATAGATTCAATGCAATCCCAATCAAATTCTCCATGACCTTTTTAACTGAGCTAGAAAAAAAAAAAAACCAAAAATTCATATAGAATCATTAAAGACTCAAGATAGCCGAAACAATTTTGGGCGAAAAAAGCAATGCTGGGGGGATCACCATACCAGATTTCAAACTATACTGTAGAACTATAGTCATAAAAACAGCATGGTATTGGAGCAAAACAGACATGTAGATCAATGGAACACAATAGAAGATCCAAACGTGACTGCATGCAATTTCAGCCACCTGATATTTGACAAAGGTGCCAAGAGCACACAATGGAGGAAAGACAGCATCTTCAACAAATGGTGCTGGCCAAACTGGATCTCCACCTGTAGAAGAATGAAACTAGAACCTTATCTTTTACCTTGCACAAAAGTCAACTCCAAATGGATCAAAGACCTCAATGTGAAACCTGAAACTGCTAGAAGAAAACACAGGCAGCACCCCACAAGGTACAGGTGAGGGAAAGGAGTTACTAAATCAGACATCAGTTGCTGAGGCATTAAGGTCAAAGATCAACATGTGAGACCTCATTAAACTGAAAAGTTTCTGTACAGTAAAAGAGACAACCAAGGAAGCAAAGAGAAAACCTACTGGGCGGGCGGAAATCTTCACCTGCTACACATCCAACAGAGGGTTACTATTCAGAATATGCAAAGAACTCAAAAAATATGGAAAGAAGAAAACAAGCTACCCAATAAAAAGATGGGCTAAGGACCTGAACAGAGAGTTCTCAAAAGAAGAAATAAAAATGGCTAAGAAGCATCTTAAAAAGTGCTCAACATCCTTGGTAATTAGAGAAATGCAAATCGAAACTAATTTAAGATTTCACCTTACCCCAGTCAGACTGGCTAAGATCAAGAGAACAAATGATATCAAATGCTGGCAAGGATGTGGGGAAAGGGGAACACTCATCCACTGCTGGTGGGATTGCAAATTCATGCATACACTGTGGAGAGAAGTTTGGAGAATTTTTTAAAAACTAAAACTGAACCTACTATACGATCCAGTGATACCACTCCTTGGCATATACCCAAAGGACTCATCGTACTGTAGAGACACTTGTACATCATGTTTGTTGCTGCTCTCTTCACAATAGCTAAGAAATGGAGACAACCTGAATGTCCCTCAACTGATGTGGTACATTTACGCAACAGAGTTCTACTCAGCATTAAGGAAAGATGAAATTATGAAATTTGCAGGTAAATGGCTGAACTAGAAACTATTATACCTAAGTGAAGTAACACAGACTCATAGAAGCAAGTGATGTGTGGTCTCCCTCACTTGCGGATCTTAGCACCAATCCCTTATATGTGAGTATATATATATGTCTTGATGTAACAGCGGGATCCAGGAAAATGGAAAGGAAGCACGGAGGTAAAGGGAAAGAAAGCACCTGAGAGAGATGGATTAGTAGGAAACAGATGTTACCAAGGAGGAAATGGGGAAAATGTGGGCATTCAGCTGGGAAGGGAGGAGGGCAGGACATACAAGGAACCATGGGGATAAAGGAGAAGAAGGAACTCAAGAAAGGGAGGATAATAGGAGACAGGTATTATCAAGGGAAAAATGGGGCACTTAAACTGGGGAGGGAGGAGGGACTTTGGACATGGAGAGAGAGACAGAGGGAGAGAGAGGAGAAAGGGGAGAGAGATAAATAAAGCTTTGGTGGTGAAAAAGCCAGAAGGAAATGTATTAACTCAACCCTCCCAAAAAAAATACACGTACAATATCTGAATATGACTGCATGTGTATACCTGAAGGCTGTATAACAAGGAGCATAGTGCCAGACAGGAGAAACCTCCCTTTGAGCTGTTGGTGAGGGTGGTCCACAAGACTCCCAAAATAACACAAGCTATTGCCACAGTCCTTGATTACCTCACGGGAAGGTCAGACCCTATTGCTGAAGACAGGACATACTTCGGACACGAGACTTGGAGCAATGGAGCTGGAACTGACCTGGAAGCTCCTCCCTGAACATTAGCTCTCACAGTTCTAGAGAATACTATGCAAGCTGCTAAGGGGGAAAATCGATTAATGATCCAGCCTAGATCTAAAGCCTAACGATCACCATAGCTGGCACAGCAAACTATCTCTTTGGAGAAGCAGTGGTACTATTATCTAGGGATAATCAACAGATTTCTAATTGGACTCAAAGTCCTTTTCAGTGGGAGGAAACTCATGGGCGGCACTATAAATACAGCCAAATACACATAGCGGAGAAGTCACAGATCCTAGAGAAAACCGTATCTCTGGCATATCTCTAAATAAATGAAATTTCTTACTGTTGCTAAATATGGATTCTTATATTTACAGACAAGTATACCATACACCACTCATCAAAGAAGCTCCTTTTTGAAACAGATGGTGGCTATTATAGAATTTCACAACTGGTCAAATGCAGAAAATATATGTCTGCGAGACGCCCAGTCCTAAATTACACATCCACAGTGGAACCTCTACACCTAAGTTCATGGAACACAGTGAAATGGGGAAGAGAGAACACTGACACACCCCTCAGCTCTCACCAGCGTAGCTTCCTTATACGACAGAGTGTGATGCACACAGAAGGCCACAGCCCTGCAAAGTTTTAGAGAACAGGAGACTGCAGAGTGCATGTCCCTGGACAGGACTTCTGTATTAAACCTCACCCACCCAAGGCTCAGGGACCATTGCAGAAGAGGAGGCACAAAGATTGTAAGAGCCAGGGTTGGTATGAACAGAAGGAAAGAGGTTTTCGGGTTACTGGGAGCTTGCTCATCTGAACTCACAACAATGGTGACAATATGCACAAGACCCACGCCGACTGAACTGGACAAAAACCCAGCATAGAACGAGAGAAATGGGCAGCAGACCCCAAGCCTAGCTGAGGAACTACTGGCAACTGATTACTGCTGGGTGAGGGAGAGTGGATCTTCTTTAAGGGGGTGACTCTAGATAGGTGGACTAGACTCCAGTGAGTGAACTTGCACCTAGGGACATCGGAGTACAAATGCTTGACTGGATAGGACTTAACATATATGACAGAATACATAAAATCCAGTGGGGGGGGCATGGGAGCGGTGTGGATGGGGGAGGGGGTTTTCAGGCCAGCTGGGGCTACAGGGAGACCCTGTCTCAAAAAAGACCAAAATAAATAAATAAAAATTTAAAAAAGAAATTTTGTCTGGTGTCCGATCAATCTGTCAGCAGTGTGTGCTCAGCCTGCACTGTACATACACCACTATATTTTGCAATAAAGAGGGATTAAAAACAGCCCTTCTGAGTTGCTTATGATCTTCTTGGGAATAAATAAATGATAACATATGAAAGTGATTTTAGGACATTTACAAAGCAACATTTTACTGGGTGTTTCTATAAACACTATTTCATCCTCTGGGGCATTTTAAAAGAATATGGTTCCCTTTGTTGATGTAGAAATAGCTGACTATCATAGAAACCTATTAAAATTTACTGCCCCCAAATCAGCCAACTAAGCCAGTTACAAACAGTTGAATACAATTTCATTTGGAGCACACATGAGCAGCTCGTTAAAAAGTTTACTCTTTCAACATAATTCCTCATGCACTATCTTTTCAGAAAGGGGGAAATTTCATGGCTAGATTTCATAAAAATATCTATGCCACCACAAAAATGTCACAAAATAAAAAATCTACATTCCTCCTCACCTCTATTCTCAGATTATAAACAGATTCAGATGAGCATACATCAGTGGTGCTTTAAAGGGGCGGTAGGTGGGAGCATCACTGCGGAGAGGATTGGAGGATCCAAACCACAGGCTACAGTTTGTCTTCTTTTGTCTTCAGTTTGATGCCAAATATATCCAGAAAAAGGAAAACACACTATCATTGTATATATTTATCTGTAATTTTTGTAAACAAGACAAGAGTCTGAGAACTTGCAACCAAACACAGAAATAGCTGTGAATGTGGACATGGCAAACACTCACTGATTCAGCATGCAGCTAGGCAAAGAGAGCTAAATGTGAGATTTGTGCCAAAGGTACCCAAAACTAGTTCCACACAATCACATTTTAATTCAATGTTTATATATGCTTTTTAAAAAATTAAAATTGCTTATTGCAAATCATGAAAGTAAAATCCTGTGTACACAGAGCTGGAGATGGCTCAGTGGTTAAGAGCGCTTGCTGTTCTTGCACAGGACTTGGGTTCAGTTCCCAGCACCCACATGGTGGCCAACAGCCACCCATAACTCCAGTTCCAGGGAATCCATGTCTGTTTTGACCTCCGTGGACATTGCATGACACAGGTACACTTATGTACATGCAGGCAATACACTCATACACATAAAATAAAAGTAATTAATAAAATATTTTTTTAAATACAGCTGTCTGATGAGCATGCAGAGATACTCTCAACATCACTAAGCAATGGGGAAACCACACGCTTCTAGATGTTGTGGTGGCGACAGTGGAGAACAGTGTGAATGAACTTACTGCCATCATGGTTGTAACACGCAGTTTAAAATGGCTACAATGATAAGCTTTATGTCCCTGTGCTACCACAGGTGCACCACCGCCAACGAAAGAAAAACGTAGAAGTTTGAGCTGAGCACATACACAGCTCACTTACACTGTTTGTTCTTGTAACCTGTTCTGTGTGGTTACCTTGGACTCCAGAGAAAGTCATGGAGTCTTGACAGAAAGCCTGATAGCCCAAATGGCCTTTGGTCCTGAGCGTCAAGTCCCAGATTGGTGCTTGATGTCACACACAGACACCTCGAAGGCAAGGTAATGTGTTGACTGTTTCCATGTCTGCTTCTCTTCTTGTCCCTATGTAGGTATGGGCACCACAATCATGTTAGCCACCTAATCCCAAAGCCTGGAAGCTGCCCTGGATTTCTTCTCCACTCAATCCTGCCTCTAACTAACCTAAGAACAATGGTTTCTACCTCCTCACACCTCCCAGGTTGACCCATCTTCATCCTTGCCAGGATCACACTGGCAGCTAATTTCCACCATCTATTTTGTCTTCTAAACCATCCCTGTCCATGTTACCAGAGTGACCTTCCTAAAATGCAGTGTTTGCGCTTTCCACTTTGAGAAACCAAAGAATGCCTGCTTCTGCCATTGCAACAACTATCCTTCCAGAAAACAGAGCCATAGATGGAAAGGCTATAAAAGAGACACTGGAGTACATGAAATACCTGTTGACCTAGATTACAGTTTCATTCTGGTATGAATTGCTGAGGAGGCATTCATAAATTGAGTCACCTCTGTCAGAGACCAACCTCAGACGAGTCACTCCAATTTTTCCCCTTCCATTCCCCTGCTTTAATTCTCATTCTTAATTTCAATAATTAAGAATTTTCTACCATGTTTCTTACATATTAAAAAAGAATAAATAACACAGGCCCTACAAGTAGGATGGTGAGAAAACCTATCTTGGGAAAAGAGACAAAGCTATGGTTCCATGGGGTGTGAGCAGGGGCAATACTTTGAGGCTGCTGAGCCTGAGTCCATGGTGGAATCCCAGAGGGTGGCCTGTGGTGTTTGAAATGCAAAGGCCACAATTAAACCCAACAATTTCACTCTGCAACCTTCTCTAAAGACCTAATCAAACAGGATGCTTAAAAAGAAAAGACTGGATGATCATTATCCATGTGCAATTTCTTTTGTATTTTATTTATTATTTTTATTTTATGTGTATGAGTGCATTGTCTGCATGTGTGTAAGTGTGCCCACATTGTGCAATTCCTGAGGAGGTCAGAAGAGGGCATCAGATTTCCCTGGAACTTCTTACAGATGATTGTTAGCTGCCATATGAGTGCTGGGAATAGAACCTGGGTCCTCTGCAAGAGCAGCTGGTGATCTTAACCATCGAGTCATCTCTCCAGCCCCACAATGATTGTTTTTTATTTCAGTTTGACTCATTGAGTCAACTAAAGAAGGGAAAAAAAAACAAGAAGACAAATGTGGCTTAACAAAAGATCAACATCAAGAGGTTCACAGCTTTCTTAACAACCCACAAAATCCAGAAAAGATTCTCAAGAGTGATACAATTCAAGTCTCCTAAAATCTAAGGTTAAGGGCCTGAGAACAGGACAGAGGCAGACTTTTGAGAGCAAACTTGAGACCTTTGAAGTTGCAAAAAGTGGCTCCATCTCCATGTATACTTCAGGGTCCTAGACTTACCTTGAAATTCAAAAAAATTGTAGCATTCTAAATTTAATAAGGGCTCTATGGGATATATTTTGTTTGGATTAGAATTGCCCAATATTTGACTGCCATTTTAGATTTCCATGAACTCAGTTAAACTGTGTCATCTTTAATTTTAAGCAGAAATATCATCTTGTGCCATTGAATAATCAGCTCTGTGAGTCATGAGAAAATTAAACCTTGCCCTGAGCTTCACAGAAGCATGTAGAGACTCGACTAGAGGCAAAGCCAGACAAGAACTTGGCCTTCAGCCTTTCCCACAACTATAAGAATTAGCATGGCTGTGGCTAAATGTAGATAAGTACTCGAAGCACTTGTTCTGTTCACACACTCAAGTGTCTTCTGGAAGGTTCTCAAATGCCAACATATACTGTGTAAGGATTGCTCCAACAAATAAATTTTCCTTGAGGACCCTTTCGGAGCATCAATCTGTGTCAGTGCAAAATGTGTCTGTTAAAAACAGAGTGCAGGAGACTTCCCAAAGCAAGGCACCAGGCAGGCTACCTTGGCTGTGGCTCAGAACAATCTGCCTTGTGTTTCCATCTTTGTTTCTCTACCTCCTTTACATGCATATTTCATGCTATCAGCGCCTCAGAGCTAATGTAAACAAATTAAGCCTCATACTCCTCATCAAGCGTGTTGACCTTTTAGAAAACAAGTTCAAGCAATAAGTCACTAATATGTCTTTACTATATACCATGGTCATTATTCACAAGTGATGATAGACCAAAAATGTGGCCTCTTTAAACATGTAGATGCCAGTTTGCAAGCCTCATAAAGCACGGATTCCTATCCAGGTTTCCACACACAAATTCCCCAGAGTGCCGTGGGGCATGCTAGAGAGAGGCGGTCTATACTAGGCTTCAATAAATGAAATGCAAATTCACAAATAGTTTCTAAAGCCATTGCTGTGGATTTCAGCAATACCATTTGGCCTAAAAAACACATAATTGACTAGCTTAGGCTTGATTTTTGAGAGAATCAAAATAAATTGTAAATGCCTAGACTGTATTATAAAATTCCAATACATCATGTGCTGCAAATAATTAACATTGCAATAGAAAGTAGAAAGGTTTTCTCCTTCCTTTCTCTCAATAGATCAGCATGTTTTTAAGCTCTTTGAATATAACACAAATATCAATGATTCAAACATCCATCCCATGGGTTGTGTTAAACCCAAAGCTCTCACCCAAACTGCTGGACATTTAGGGTAGGTAGAGGCAGCTGGCTGAAGGAGGAGGTGGCGTGTTTACTGGGCTTCCACCACCCTCAAAGGCCTCCCCTTGCTTACTATGCTTGTCCTATGCTTTTCTTTTTGTGCTGACACCCACCATTCCTCCCTGGGCATGAAGCCTTTCCCATAATTTTCTACCTGAAACAAAAAAAGTAAGTCCTCAAAGAATGAGTTTCCAAGTTGGAGTCATTTACAACTGCACATCAGAAACACCTTCATTCAACAGTAAAAGCCTTGCTCTTAAGAATCCTTGACCACTCAGCACTGGGAATTTTACTCACTGCCCTTACCTTGTAGGTTCACAGTATAGCCTCATCTCCCCAGCGCTTCTCCTCACACCTCCCAAGGCCACCTCCGCCTCTCCTCCTACTCTTCCTTGCCAGGCTTCCCACTGTGGTTCAGCTCCCAACACGTCCAAGTTCTGCTGCGAGTACCATGAACATCAACCAGTCAGACCAGCACGGCGCTCAGCAGAACAAAATCCATCTTCCATCAACAGAATCTGCCTTCCTGAAGCCCTCTGGGGTTGGTTTGGCCTATGTTCCCCATTTAACTTAGAACCATTTTTGTGAGAGCAGTTTGGTACAGGTTTTGAGACTATAGGGAAACAGCTACTGATGTCTTTGATTGTCATTACTTGTCTAAAAAACAAAATTCAGAGCCTGGAGAGATCGCTCAGCGGTTAAGAGCACTGACTGCTTTTGAAGAGGACCCAGGTTCGATTCCCAGCACCCACATGGCAGCTAAAAACCGTCCTTAACCCCAGTTCCAGAAGAATCCAAAGCCCTCTTCTGACCTCCGTGACATTGCACAACACGGGTGCACTCACACACATGGAGGCAGCACACTCATACACATAAAAAAAAAATTCAAATAGCCCAATATGTAAGGCAATTTAATGAGCCAAGTGACTCTTTCTGTGATCATGTTTATTTCCCTTCTGAAAGGACCATTACATAGATAACCATGGGATTCCATTTGCTTAATTTTTTTTTAATATTTAAAAATTTTTTTTCAGAAGAAGCATTTCATTACAGCTTTAACATACTCAATAACAGTTTCCAGAGCAAAGATACATCTCTTTCAAAAGTGGTTATAAAATTTTTAGGTTTGCAGTTGAATTAATATAGTTATACAATATTGAACTCAGTAAAAGCCCTGTAGGACATAAAATTGAATGAGTTTTTAACCTTTAAAAAGATCTCCATTTCATTTTAAAATATACTGTTTCTTACAGAAAGACTCATTGTTTTTGCTACTAACACTGAGATGTTGGCGCATGCATCTCTGATCTGTATGTATCTGATTATTACTAGTCATAATCAGTTGCCCTTGGATCCTTGGCGCCTGTGTTTGTCTATAATGTCATCGGATAAATTTCAGAGGTAATGTTTATCACTTCTATTAATTAACATGATGCAAATTTCCATGCTTCCTCCTCAAATATAATACATTGTCCTGTAATTGTAGTGGGTCACCTGTCCTCTTTTTCCAGAGCAAAGATACATCTCTTTCAAAAGTGGTTATAAAATTTTTAGGTTTGCTGGCTTCTCCACACAGTGAGAGCTACCTGAAGTACTACAGAGCATGTCTGCAGACCAGGACTCGTCTTCCATGAGGTGTAACCGTTAAGACACTAACATTAGATAACATTATGGGGCTGCAAAGATGGCTCAGTGGTTAAGAGCCCTGGCTGCTCTTGCAGAGGACCTCGGCTCGGTTCCCAGCACCCACATGGTGGCTAACAACCATTCTTAACCCCAGTTCTAGGGAATCTGATGCCCTCTTCCTGCCTCTGTGGACACTGCATGGTGCACTTAAGTACATGCAGACAAAACACTCATACACATAAAATATAAATAATTAAATTTAAACTTAAAAAAAAAAAGATAATATGGTAATACCCAACTGACTTGTTAGCACATAAATATCACCTTAATTGCTTTCTCTTCCAGATTACTTTTTGACTTTCTGTAGGAGGTTGTGTGTCATTAATTTGCTTATAAATTTTGTGCTTACATACTGATTTTATACTTTGCAGTCATGTAATAAATTACAGCTATAGAGGAAAGGATGACTCTTTTTTTTAAATTTTTTAACTTATTTATTTTTATTTTATATGAATGAGTGTTTGCCTGCATGTGTGTAAGTGCACCCATGCTGTTCGATGCCCACAGAAGCCAGGAGAGGGTATAAAATCCCCTAGAACTGGAGTTAGGGATAGTTATTAGCTGTCTTGTGGGTGCTGGGAACTGAACCTCAGTCCTCCGCAAGAGCAGCAATGCTCTGAACCACTGAGCCATCTCTCCAGTGCTCCCAGACTCTTGTGTTTGAGCATTGTTTAGCTCATGTCTCATAGACACTGGCATCTGACTCCCAAATACAAAGAAAGTCTACAACAGGTTTTATGGATGCAGTTGCCATGCTGATAATCAGTTTACTGTATCACTTGGGGAAAAGAAAGGAAGGAGGAAATACGGGAAAAAGGATGGAAGGAAGGAAGGAAGGAAGGAAGGAAGGAAGGAAGGAAGGAAGAAAAGGAGGGTTGCACAGAGGCATCTTTCACTCTCCACACTGCTCAGTTCTGTCTTAGTGATGCCCTGGGGCCCAAGATAAATCCATTCCATCAGCTCTGACTCACCATCATCTGTGTCCCTAGTTTGTAATTATAATGTGATGGAAGATATTAGCTTATGAAAGGAGAAGCTATGACTTGCCCATAAAAGGACTACAGTAAATTAATATATTAAACTCTAGGAATGATAGCCAATATAAAATGAATTAGAGTTCGTATTAACAAACACTTTCCTTTTGTTTGAATAGGATTTCACTGAGACATTTCAGATTAAAAAAAAAATCTAAAATTTTATTAAGGCGTTAAGAGCCTAATAAATAAGTTATCTAAATTATGTATTTTTATTCCTAGGAAACTGGGCTTTTGAATGGATGGGTTGAAATATTTTAATATTAATCAGAATGTTCTTTTTTCTTATTTATTTTCCTGTTTGTTTTAAATTTCCTTTTATGGTTGTTGCATTTCTATTTAATTAAATCAGAAATGTTATTAGTGTCATATAAATACAAGTGGTTTGTAAAGCAAGCAATGTGCCAAAACGATGCAGAGCTAAATTTGAAACCCAAACACTTTTGTAAACCAACTGACTTACAGTAATTGTGCTGTATTTTTCCATCACAGACAAAAGCAGATTGGACTATCTTATAAATTCAGAGTCCAGGGAATTCCAATGAGATAACGTCACTGACCTTAGCAAATAGTCACTGGTAGATATTAGTGCACGATAATGAGAAAGTTTCAGAAAGCTCATTCTCAGACTATCAGAAAACCCGCTAAATCAACAGGAGGCTGAGGCAGAGTCTGGACTAAGACCATCGAACCCTAAGACAGGTCACCAAAAACAAAAAGACTTGTAAAGATAAGTGGAGATGAAGAGGGAGCCCACCCGCTCAGGGGCTGTGACATCTGTTCAGCCTGGCGGCATCTCCCATGGACCACCTCCCCTGTATCATTTAAGTGACCAAAGATGAAAGTCAGCTTCTGGCTCACTGGTTCTTCTTCTGTGAGACTTATTTTTGACTATTGGATCACTCACGTCAGCTACATTTTTCACCACTGCAAAAGCACAAAGCACGAGCCCCATCACACACACATTTCTGCAGGCTGCACCCTCTACTGCAAGTAAGGACAAGGGCTGAGTCTCCAAAGGGGGTGAGGCCATTAGGAGAAAAAGATCATTTGAACCATGCTAGGTATGTTTACACCCATGGCCTGCCAAAATCTCCCTGATATTTGTCAGAAACAGTTTCAATGAGGGAGAGCAAAAGAAAATCAACTTGAGTTTACTAACTGACCCGAGGCATCTAATTCATGTGCTTCTTCATTTTGTTAAAACATGCGAGCAAAGAGTTATTGGAGGCCATATGCCATTCGTTATGAAAAGCGCATTCCTTTAGTCTTTGTGACAAAAGCCACATGACTTTCTGAAAGTTAATTATATTATAAATGTGCTGTAATAGTTGGGGGAGGCGGGTATAACTGGAACACTTGGAGACCTCGCTTTGAGTCAGTTTCTCAATGCACTGATTTGGAACCTCTGGAAGTCACTTGCCTAGTGTACCTCAGTGTTTCAACATTGAAAGTGACGATAATAACATGACTCTTAACTGTTATTGAAATGTTTTCCTACTTAGAGGTAAAATAACATTACCGACCATAAGTCAGGCCAATATATAAAAACATTAAAACAGTAAAGTTTTTTTCCAATGTTAACTGAATAGTTCATCAGAATTCTCTTCCTCCTTCTCAACCTTCCTCGCCACTGTCATAGCAAACTTCCTGGAACACAAATCAGACTGTTTAACTCAGTTGTTAAATGATACTTATGAACAGCGCTTCCCAGCCCCTCCAGCCTCCTCTCTAGCTCCATCTGCCATCAACCCCTCCTTACCCCGACACACAACTACACTCCAGGACCCTTTGTATTTATCAAAGTCTGCACTCTCCCGTCTTCCACTTAACTCATGCATATGTCAAGACCTGGACCACCTTCTTCCCCATGGAGGCCCTTGGCTTTCTTACGCCATCAGGAGCTCTCTGCTCTGAGCTCCAGGAGCATTTTGCTGTGTATCTTCTAAGCACGTATGTTGTGCAGTAACTATTCATGTATGCCCCTTCCTCCAAATGCAGACTCTTGAAGAGAAGCGTTTATGGCCTATGAAGTCATGAGTGATCTATAAATACTATTTATGGTCCTTCTTTAAAAGTCAAGGGTAATTATTTGACCCAGTGATCTAGTTTTTAACTAGTTTTCATATCCCTGTCTACCCCTCCACCCTCTATCTGTAGCATTTTTTAATAGTCAGAAAATGGTCCCAAGAGATGTGTAATGTTCTTAACTACCAGAGACAAATTTTTCCACTGTCCTATCCTTTTGATACAAGAAAATAAAATAATTTTAGAAAGTTTTCCATCAAGGACTAAGGACTATAGTCTTCTGTTTAAACCTCAGCTAGTCAAAAACGTTAAATAAATGCATGTCTTCATTCCTGAAACATCCCAACTAATCATGGTCTCACTGAATCCTCCAGCATGAGATAGCATGTTCAGCAGACGGCTGCACTTCCCACCTTACATAACTAGCTGGGGCTGCACGTCACAATAGCAATGGCTGAAAATGCGTCATGTGAAAGTCTCATCAAGAAGAGAGAGAACAACGTTCTACTGACCTACTTTGGTTGTTTGTTTGTTTGTTTTGGCTTGATTGTGCTTCTGGTTTATACTTTATGGGGATAGGAAAACCTCTCTCTGATTACATGGAATTTGGATCTTGCGAAAAGTAAATGTCCAAGGAATTTTCTCTCAGAAATGAAACCACATCCACATGTGCCGAGAACAATAGGAATGCACTGACATGGGTGTCTGTGATACGCACATGGAGCGGAGAGAAAATCAGAAAAGAATGTCCAAAGGTCAGAGGGGAAGAACGCAGGCAAGGAATCTGACTTACAAATGTGTTGGAAGCCCTTTCACAGGAAACTAGCTTTAGGATCTGATTTGAGAGCAAGACAAGGAAAAGGAGAGGGAAGAGGAAGAGAAAGAAGAGGAGGAGGAGGAGGAGGGAGAGGAAGAGGAGGAGGGAGAGAAGGAGGGAAAGGAGGGAGAGGAGGAGGAGGAAGAGGAAGAGAAGGGAGAGGAGGAAGAGGAGGAGGAGGAAGAGGAAGAGGAAGAGGAGGAAGAGGGGATTCTTAATAGTTGCCTTCCAAAACTTTAATTTCCTCAAAATTATTTCCAGATGGTTAAAAAAATGTCTTTCTATGGATAACTCAAGAGCTAAATAAGAATTCATTTGCCACATTTGTTTCTAATTGTCATTACTGATACTAACCCCCCGATGTTCAAAACATTTACCTAGACGTTTGGGGAGAAGGGGACTCGGGGGGAGGGGGCAGGAGAGGGTATTGGGACGGTAAACATGATAAAAGTACATTATACGTGTGTATGAAAGTGCTACAACAAAACCCGTCATTTTTATAATTAGTACACACTTACTAAAAATAGAAGACGTCTTACCTGCCTGAGGGTCAGCAGCATGCTTCAATTTTATCAGAACTCCAAGAACTGTAACGGCAACCCAGCTCTCTGGAGAAGGGCTCTGAGTCGCAGGTGTTAGTGGCAATCCTGCGTTTGTGTATTCACACTTCTTCCAGAATTAGAGCACACACCAACTACCCTTCCTCCTTCTGCATCTATAGGTCCCAAGTCATCAGCAGAGCTCCTGAAGACAGGAGGAAAGGAAAGGGGCTGAAGAGATGCTTCAGAGCGGTGAAGAGCACTTACTGCTCTTGCAGAGGACCCAGGTTTGGTTCCCAGCACCCATACAGTGACTAACAACCATCTCCAACTCCAGTTCCTGGAGTTCTGAGATCCACCCTCTTCTGGTCTCCATGGGTACCACATGTATGTGGTACATTTAAATGCAGGTGAAACACTCATACACATAAAATTAAAATCATCGCAATATTTTTTAAAAAGAAGAAATGAAAATGATAAGGAAACAATGACTTTTTAAATGACTGTGTGTGTGTGTGTGTGTGTTCTCTGCACTGCTTTTGTGAGCTGATTCTCAAGCCTCTACCTTGGTTAGGAACTAGGGGTGTTGTGATTACAGATGCAAACCATATGGTCCAACTATTTTTTGACCCTCTAAACCCTTTTTATATTATAGAAATAGACCCAAATCGAGACTCAAAGGTCTGGAGTCTCCTGCTCAATCCTATCTCTTGACTAAATCAATAGACAGGTTTCTCTGTCCCGCATCTTTCTTAGTAGAAGTATTAAAAGAGTGTACATACTACATGTGGACTTCTCCTGAGGCTCTTATATAAACACTGTGACTTTCAGAGATCATTTTTATTACCATACCAGGCATCTACTCCTCATTCGTTCACCCATTTATTCAACAACTACATTTGAATGTATACTACATTGGTATCAGATGCTGGATACCAAAATTTAATGATGAACAAAAACAGTCCCTAGTCTTGTGGAGTTTAAGGCCTAATAATGAAGATAAAGACTGATCAAATAATCACACAGAGAGAATTACAAACTGATAAATTTAGAATTATAGCACACAATCATCAAGACCCAGATGCCATGTTGTTAGTACTGGATGCTCATGTCTGGTTGCTAATTTATATGTCAGTTCATTTTAAGCATTGACTGATTCTTCAAAGCAATCATTTTCCAACATAGCATGTTATTTATCAGTTACAGCTCTAAATAATGATTAAAACTACGATTTCTGGGTGGAGCTGAGTCTGCATCGGGTGAAGCAGAAGAAATGTTGGCATAAATTTAAAACCAGAGATAGGCGGGCTGAAGAGCTTTCACCAGGAAGTTTACAGGAAACACTATGTGGCTAAGCTGGAGCACATTGCGTTAAATGAAACCTGTCAGGCACAGGAAGACCAGTCTCACATCACCGTACTTACAGGTGGAATCTGAGAGATAAAGTCATAGAGGCAAAGAGCACAGTGGTACCAGGAACTGGTGGGGGGGGGCAAAGAGTGGGGGTTTTCAGAAAACAGGAGTCATTTCCAGAAATCTATTTACAACATAAGTGCAGTTAATAATATTCAAGAGAGTGGATTTTAAGTGTTCTACCATGAAAAATATGTAAGTAACGTATTTGAAAATTAGTTCAATTTTATCCACCATGTACATATATAGTTCAAAACGTCATTTTCTACACCAATAAATACATATAAATTTTGTTAAATAAAAATGTCATCTACTTGTAGTGACAACAGCATCTTTACTCTATGCCACGGAGCTGTTCTAAGCACTTCATGAGTATGGACTCATTTTATCATTGCATTAGGCTCTGGGGGGAGAGGTGATGATGGCAGTGGTGCTACCCCATCCTACAGATGAGGAAACTGAGGCACGAAGGGAATACATACAGCCAGTCAGGGAGCCAGGATTCAAAGCCAACCTGTCCTCTGGTCATCTGTGTAGTGCTACTCACTCAGGGTGCCTGTTGAACATGTTAAGAATTACAGAGACTTTGTTGTTGCCTGCCTCAATAAATTTCTATTACCCTTTGCAAACAGCTGCATTGTGTCATATGCTCTTTCAATGACATCAGCTTTTCCATTTCTGAATAATACGTTTTACTTGATAAATCCTGAGGGGACTCACAATCACAACAAAATGAAACTTTCCATTTTTTTCAATTAGGAGGGTTAGAAAAATGGCTCAGGGGTTAAGAGCACCGGCAGCTCTTGCAGAGGACCTGGGTTCAGTTCCCAGCACCCACATGGTTGCAAAGCTGTGGTTTGCAAATCTGTAATTCCAGTTCCAGGGATCCAGTGCCCACTTCTGGCCTCTGTAAGCATTGCACACACAGGTGCACTTACATACATGCAGGTAAAATACTCATACACATAAAATAAAAATAAATAGATAAATTATTTTTAAAATCAATTATTTTCAATCAGAAAATTCTATTTCAATTCAGAAATTTGGTTTACTGTTTTTTTTTTTGTTGTTGTTGTTTTTTTTTTTTTTTTTTTTTTTTTTTTGTCTTTTTGAGACGGGGTTTTCCTTTAGCCCCAGCTGTCCTGGAACTCACTATGTAGACCAGGCTGGCCTTGAACTCACAGAGATCCACCTGCCTCTGCCTCCCAAGTGCTGGGACTACAGGAGTGTGCCACCACACCTGGCATTTTTACTGGGTTTTTTAAAGGTAATTTGGCAACTACTTTCCCTCAAGCTCTATAGAAACATCATCTCGCAGTGAGTTGGCTATAAGTTTGGTAGAAGTTCTTTCTACCCTGAAAGACGTGATTCCCCTTCAAACTCAGTACAGCATAAGATGATATTAGTTGAGCTTTCAAAAGGTTGAAAACCCAGACCTGAACTTGCCATGTCCTCTTGAGTTTTGAGGCTAGAAATGTGTGCATAGAGGTGTGATGGCCACACCCCTATCAGGTCAGGTCGTGCTGTTTCCCAGGCTGCAGCGGGGCCAGATTTCAAGAACAGGAGAAGAGAATGCAAAGGAGACATGTTCAGGCAGGTCAGTATAGAGGGAGCTTTTTGCTATTTTCATGGTGTAAAAATTATTTTTTGAACTGAAGTTAAAGCAACCATCATAAAATAAGCCTCGTCACTTGATTTGGAAAATTAATACAGATGCTGTTTTCTCAGTTTAAACTATCAGGAGGCCATATTGAAATAAAGAATTCCTACAGGCGGTGGGTATAGAGCTCAGGGGCAGAATCTTTGCCTAGCATTTGAGAGACTTCATTTCCAGCAAAACACACACACACACACACACACACACACACACACACCCTACACATACCACTAGTCATAAACTAAACACAATACAGCTTATAAGACAGCAGGAACCAGACACTGGTGGCCTATACCTAAAATTTCAGCACTCGAAAGACATAAGAAAGCTAATCAAGAGTTCAGGATCATTTTCAGCTACATAGCAAGTTCAGGGCCAGCCCTGGCTACATAAGACTGTGTCTAAAAATATAGGGATCTTTGGGTCAATTGCCAACAGGTATGCTGGAGAACAAAAATTTTACCATGAAACAGAAAACAGACCCCCCAAAAAAGGAAAAACACTTTGCTGTAAAATGACAAGTTAATGCTTTGGGGAAAAGAATGTGCCAGTACATGAGTACACAGTAAGTCCTTAACATAGAACTCCAACTTGAATCTATAAACTTGCTAGCTTTGAGCAGCACAGCTTTTTCCGGAAGGGGAGGGGTCAAGTTTGACAATGGCAGGTGGTCATCAAGAAGTCATATGTAAATGAGGAAAATAAAAGTAAGGTCAACATTCTGCCACCCACCACATTACCTGTGACAATAAGGGCATTTGTAGAGGTCAGAGTGACACGAAGACTCCACGTCATGCCCTTCATCCCAAATTTCATCCAACAAATAAGCTGCTGTGAGCAGGACAACCCAAGCAGTGGATGAACTAGACTCCAAGGCTGGGATGCTTATCTGAGATGGCTTAGCTTTGGGGTTCAGTTTGGCTTGGGTGTTGGAATTGAGGTACTTGAGATGGTGTGACATGAAGGACTGACTGGACTCAACTTGCGCCACCAAAGGGTAAATAGGAATGAGAGATGAAATGGAGCGATCTTGCTAACCCTGCTGTTCCTAGTTCAGTAACTTGCAAATAAGTAAGCAAACAGGACTCAGAGCATGGAAACCTACTAACCAGATTTCAGTTCTAAGGGTAAAACTATTTAGAATGAAACAGCCACTGCACTGCGTCACTGGACTGTTGTGGAGGCCCACCTCTGTCTTTTAGCAGGGGACCTAGGAATTGGTACCAAATAGTCAAGAGTTGACAGCTCTAGTTTAGAGGAACTTAATAATTTCCTGGGAATGTCTTTCAAAACAACAAGCCATAAAATCAAAATCAAAGACTCATACTCGGTAATAGAAGAGAAGCCAAGTTTGGGATGTATCAGGTACTCTCTACAGTGTGCCTGACATACATTTTGTCCCCAATCACAAGTGAACAAATTGAGGCTCAAAAGGGTTTGTATGGCTTTCTCATAAGACTAACAATGAAGGCAGTGTAGTGACATGGAAAAACAGTTACAAAATGATGTTCAACAAAAACAGTTATGCAACTTTCATGTATCACAGCCATGCAAACATTCCCATGCATACGGGAAAGACTTGGAAGGAAGCCTGGAGGAATCCCAACCATGGAGACGTGCTAGAGTAGATGGGATTACAGAGGACTCTTGAAGAGTTCTATTTATATTGTGAAATCAGATACCTTCTTCTCCAGTCTTTAAATGGTTAAGAAAAAGGTGCTCAGTGCCAGGTAAAAGCCACCAGGCAGGGTGCCTTGATAAGGGGAGTTGTCATTACTGTTTAAGAAGACAAGAGGATTTCATGTTGCCCATGAGGAAAAAGATGTCACCAGAGCAACAGCAAGACTGATAATTGGGAAGGCTTAAAGGCATGGGCAGAGGCAGTCATATAAGCTAGGCAACACAGGGACAGTGACAGGGGACAGTAAGCCGAGATGTCTCAATTTTACAACTTGGAAATAAGGAGTGGCGTAAGGAAAGTGTGCAAGAGACTTTACTGTAACTACTGTTGTAGTGGGGCTGAGAGGAAAGAAGGCCGGGCAAGCTGACCGGGTGTGACATGTGGATGTGGGTCACGTCCCCAGTCTTCTCTGAGCATTGGAGCAGAGCCCTGTAAACCAGGCCACAGGCGGAGTTTCACTGACTTGGTTTTCTTTCTTTAAAGCAAGGCTAGGTTAGCCATAATCCATATGATCTCAGGAGGCTTTGGCCACATCGCATCAAGGAGAGAGTGCACACAGAGCTCTACAGGAGGTAAAGGACACAGAAGGAACACTCAGTGCACCTGAACATGGCTCTCCCCTGCCTGTCAGACTCCCTGGGAGGGTTGGCTATCTCGTGTGGGTGGGCATCCATACCACACCCACTAACAGAAATAATGTTGAAATGTCCTGACTTGCATTTCATTAATCGCTGAGTCACCAGCAAGCACAGGGCAGAACTGAAATGTGACCTGCTGGAAGGATGGACAAGCCGCCAGAGGAGACACCTGCCTGCCTACTTTCGTACATAATATTTTTAAGCAACAGCTGGTTGGAGGCCACATAGCATACAGGCTCTATGCATTGCCTCTGGGTGACTTCGGACTGTGGAGCAAGCGCATATTTCAGGACATGGTCTTGTTCTAATTATGGAAATGTCTGAACTGATCAAATTACCCACAGCATGTCTTGCATTACGCCAATGAAACAATTCCAGCAAAGAGCTTTGATTGATGATTGAAAATTGCCGGCCATTTCTTCAGGTCTGTGAAGGAATGAAAAGCTCAATCAATGATAAAAACATAAATGAGGGCAGCAGAAGGGGCTTAACCTTCAATACCAGTATGGTTGTGGCTATTGTTCTGTCTTAATTTACCACTACTTGGCTTAAAGCAAAATATAAAATATACAGAGATTGTAATTCTCTGTAAACTTCGAACAGAAATATTGTTTTCTTAGTGATTTCTTTTATAGATAGACTTACTGGATATCAAAAATTGGGTCATATTTGCTAGATTTTGGAATAAGCATGTTCATCAACTATAAAGGATTTGGGGGCTAACACAGTGGCATGCTCTTATAACCCTAGCATTCAGGAGGAGGGGTCAGGAAGATTTGCAGTTCAAGGTCAGTCTGGATTATGTTTGGCCTGATGGTGATAATCTTACCGACTCATTCCCTGTGACTTAATCCCCCAAAATAGCAACTAAAGATCTAGAGTTCTCACCCTCCTCCCGTGATTGAAGGAAGACTGGTGGCTTTATCCTGAGGATACGGGTGAGGGAGGCAGTGAGGAGGCAGCAAACTAGAAGAACCCAGATATTCCCTCTTTTGAGAGAGCATCTCCCTGTAGCCCCAGCTCACCTGGAACTCACTTTGTAGGCAAGGCTGGCCTCAATCTCACAGAGATCCACCTGCCTCTGCCTCCCAGGTGCTGGGATTAAAGGTGTGCGCCAGCACGCCTGACATCCAAATATTCTTGAGGCAGAAATTCTTGGTGCTTTTGCAAAGTAAGAGAGTGAGACTTGTGAGGGTCCCAGACAGCAACCAAGAGAGAATTCTGTAGCTTCGTAGACATCATACACATTCATGAATTTCATGCCCCAGACAGGGTAATAACAATATGCAGAATCATAAGATTTCTGTTTCACATCTAATTTGACTTTTCATGAAGATTAAGCAGTCAGCCTGTTTGCCTTGCCCTGCCCAACACCCCTCTACGCACACAAGCACGGGACAAGGAGTACAACAGCAAAAGCGATAATTTATCCACTTAATGCTAGCATACCTTCAAATAGGTCGAAGTCTCCACGACAAATAAATAAGTAACCTAGATTTTTAACTATGCTAGAGGTCAGGTGCAAAAGAATACTAAGAGGTTCGGGATGTGGATCTTTCTGATTTCTTCTGCCTGGCCTAAATTATAACAAAAGATAATGAACAAATCCACGAAATAAATCCCTAACTACCTATGATTTACGAAATGACCTGGACTGACTCGACTAAACATGGCATAACAGTTAACCTGAATTCGTTTTTATTTTCCCACCTTCCTCTGCTCTGACAGGCATTTCATTCATTCCATACCCTGTGCTCAAATGTGTTCACAAGACCAGACCCCCAGACAGCAATTCTCCTCCGTGGGGAAACAGCTAACAGATGGGGCTTTACTTGAATCTTTCTTTGGAAGTTAGGGGTTTTCAAAGAGGAGGAGTGACTTTTCAGTTGTAGAATCTCAGGCTTCAAAAATACCTAAGAAAGCTTAATGCAGAAGAAAGGTCATTTAGAGCCTCAAAAATCATGCCACCCTCATTCAAGGCCTCATAACCATTGCAGAATTGACTGGGCTGCAACATCCCAGACTGGCCAGCAGCTCAGGCCTTTTACGGTGATTCTTTCCGGCCATTGTGCCAGTGTGTTCATCTGCTGTGATTTCCGGGCTCATAGGAAGTTTGCGGGGGAACTGTGCTCAACCACCACGTAGGCCCTCCTGCCTGGCCTGGGGCTTTCAGCGCCGGGTCCCCTTCTCTCACTAAAGCTGGAAACACCAGGCGCAGTAATCTCTTTAATTTCTCCTTTACCAACAGAGACTCCCGCAGGGGCAGGAGAGGAACACCCTGATGTCAACTGAATGCTGTACGAGGCACCTTCTTGGCTCCCCTCCCATGTGTCACCCACCCACCCACACACACACACCCCTGAATAAGAATACATTTGCTTTCATGTGTTTCCATAGAACAAAACCTGGAATAGTTGGATTTTCCTGTGAACACACATTCTACCTTCCTGTGATCTCTCAGCCCAGGAAGAGCCTGAACATGCAAAGTGATCAGGGCACAGGCTCAGAGTCAGGCACCTGGCTTTAAATCCCTTCTCCACCACTTACTGCACCTGTGATACCCGGCAAGCTTCCTGATTGTTCTGAGCTCCATGTCCCTCATACCTAAGATGAGTTCATAGCCATTTTTCAGACTGATATGAAGATGACGTGCAATGACGTGGGTAAAGCATTCTGCCGGGTGCAAGGACAGACTCGGGAATTCCTTTCTCTTAATTCATGCACTATTTTATTTTCGTTGACTTGTCCATCTTACGTTCAAAACTGAGTTTCTTGAGGTGAGAAACTGTGGACCTTGCTTCTAATATTGTCAGTGGACTCACCAAATAACTATCGCTCAGATAACTCTAGTCATCATTCCCCCGCCTCCAGTAGTGGGTCTGAATTCTCCTTCCTAAGCACAGCCGAAGTCCATCCCCCACCTCTGCCCTGTCTTTGCTATAATTACCCAGGCCCATATCCTTTTCTCCCTAAACTACCATTATAAGCTTTTAGCTCTGCTTACACATCCATCTCTCCCTACTCCAACCATCTTGCACATTTCCCATTAAGGTGAAATTTCTAAAAGAGAAGGAAGCCCAAGTGCATCCCTGAGTAGGGTTTTTCAGGGACCACACCTTTACTCTCCGTGTGGGTCCTAGTTGGTGCACCACGCAAGGCTAGGATCACAGTCTCATCCAGTCCCTAGCTGCTTCCGTTCACCTCTTCACCCTGGACAATTCACCTCGAAGGCCACCCTCCTGCTCACGTACTCACCCATGGTGTTTTCCCATACAACTGCCCCCTCTCCTCTCTGACTGACTCATATAACCTCTAAGACTCAGTTCCCAGAGTTCTTCCCTAAGAAATATTCCTGACTCGTAACTCACGTACCACACTATTTTATTTCCTGTTTGTTTGTCTGTCTTCTGTTCAGAAGAAGAGGAATCATGCCCCTTGCTACATGACCAACCAGTGGCATAGGTGGATGTGCTAGGTGTCCTGTCTGTGCTTTGCACCGGACTGGATGAGCTAGACACATCTGTTTTCCACCAGTATAGGGTCTGTTGCAATCTTGTCATATTGGTGTCACAGGAAAGTGAGAGCAGGGTATGACTAAGACCTCCCTTCACAATTTCCACTCAGCCCTAAATAACTGCCCACCGGTGGATACAAACACTCGTGAATAATTGCCTTCTATTCTCAGGACAACCGTGTAACACAGGTGTTATCTCCATTTTGTAACTGAGGAAAGCCAGTGCCACTGGCCGGTGACTGGCACATGTGGGTATTCAGGAGGCAGTGTTCTGTGTGGCGACGAACTAGCTTTCAGTGTGGGAAGAACATGTATTCAAATCCCAGTCTCACATTCAAGTTGTGTGGTCTTTACATCTTTGAACTTACATTTATTTACCTTCTTTAGAAGAGAGGGTGAAAATACCTACTTACCGCACAAGATGATCTGAAGTCCAAATTAAAAACAAATCTGAGCTTTTAAGTCCAAGAACTAGTAAAGTCCCAAGGGAACCCAAAACTATGCCAGAGCCCAACATTCCTCACTCATTCTGTGGTTCTTACTTTCTGAGGGAAGCTTGGTGTGAGGTGAAAAAAAGATTCGCTCGGAAGTGGTGCAGTGTACCTAAAGCTCCCACTGAGAGTTCGCTGCTTCCAGACCAAGATTGCCTTTGTCAGTTACACTATAGAACTCCACTCCCTAGAGAATCCAGAGCTTGCCACCAGGCAAATGAAGAATCGGTCTGGTAAAATACGATCGTGCTTCGATGAGCACAAATGGTATTGTTTTTGTTACTAATCTAAATTGAGATTCTGGGGCTGGAGAGATGCTCAGCAGTTAAGAGCACTGGCTGCTCTTGCAGAGGACCGGGGTTCAGTTCCCAGCACCCACATGGCAGCTAACAGCTGTCTGTAACTCCACTTCCACAGGATCCAATGCCCTCTTCTGGCCTCCTTGGCTTGTCTAACCACTGCTCTCGGTTCTGTTGAGCATGTATTTGAGCTCACATATTGTTGGTTCTGTACGGTGTTTTGATTCTACCTCTCTTAAAATACGCCAACCCACCTACAGGTGGGGTAAAATGGAATGGAGTTTTCAGCCATGAACATTTGCAATAATAGTGGGTAACTATTAAACAGCAGACAGTAAGAATCATATTTTGTGCTATATACTAATGTTCTAAAAGTATGTTATTCAAGTCAGACAGGGCAGCTCGTGCCTAAAATCTCAACACTCAAGAGGCGGAGGCAGAAGGGCTGTGGTAAGTTTTAGGCCAGCCTGAGCTGCATGGTGAGTTCTAACCAATCTAGGCTATAAGATTGAAGTCTTGTTTCCAAAAAAATTAAAAAGAAAAAATGCAAAAGTAAATCATTTACTTAATAGAAGTCTGGGGAGGGGGATTAAGCTACTTGCCTTGGGCCTCCTGCCTATGTGACAGAGCCCAGAAATCTGACCTGTCAGAAGCTGAGACCTCAGGGGCTGTTCTGATGGATGCCTGCTACCTAGAGGACCTGGCTGCTGGGAGCCCATCAGAGTGACACACTGGCCTGTCTCAAAGGTCTTGCCATGTGACAACAAGTTAAGCCCCATCTTGCCCAAGAGAGGGAATAAGGGAATACTTGGGTAGATGCAGGCTATACCAGACATACAAGCACACAAAACCGTAAAGAAGATGGTCTGTGAGAGAGTGCGCCTTCCTAATGGAGCCTTTGTCCTCAGTTCCCAATGTTACTCTGCTGGTAGAATTTCCATTCTATTAATAAAGTTGACGAAGTCCCAGCACCTGTTGGGACTTTATCTCGCAGTCAAAGTTAAGCGGATCTGGCTTGCCTCCGTCTTCGTTTTTGTGAGGTCATTCCCCTTAAACACTTATTTTCTCATTATCTGCCTTTTACCTTTGACTGTGTTGGATTGCCTCAAGAGCTTTGGCCCAGCATTCACTGCTCACAGAGTCTGAACCACAGAAAACATCCAAGGAGGGCAAAAAAGGAAAGAGCCCTTGAGTTCAACAGGCCTCTCCCTCCTCCTGAGGACAACAGATCACAGTGTGTTTTTGGGGTTTGGATATAAAACCATTTTGGGGAAACCACACCTAAAAGCATGCTTTATATCAAGACCAAGTTTTTAGAAAACTTGAAACCCCTCTTTAATACCTTTGAAAATGTTCTTTAGAAACTCCCAACATTAAATCTCAGTGTTAGGAGAGTATTTACTTTTGAGTGGGTTTAACACAAGTTCAAATTATTACTCACGTGTTGGTGGGCTGTTCAAATGGGCTAATAATAACCTGAAAACATTTGGCATGAATGTAAAAATAATAATACTTGTGCATAAAACTGTCACTCATCTGATATTTGACTCATTGAATTCCTTTATCCTGGCTTTGTGAGATTTTGAGTTATATCTTTCTTTTTTTACTTCTCTTTTTTCTTTTGTTTTTTATTTACATAAATAATTTATTGAGAATTTCATACATGCATATAAGGTGTTTTGATCAAATCCATGCCCATACCCTCCCCTCCAACTCCTTCCATATCCTCTCATCACTTTTTCCGATAACTTCATGTACTCTTTCTTATTCCTTAAACTTTTCACTTAATCTGTTCTCTTTAAATAGGTTATCAACTCAAACT
>NW_008345000.1:1755912-1760203 GCF_000622305.1 Nannospalax galili
ATAGGGACGCAGACCACTCTGGATTCTTCCATGCTGAACAGGGACACAGAGTGAGGCAATTGGAGTACCCCTTCAGTGGGTCTATCGAAAAGACTCCCAAATTGCATAACTCTTATCTCTAGGGGGAAAAGAAAGTCCTTGCATTGTGACTAAGAGATGCAAAGGAGAAGTAAAGGCAAGAGTAATTAGCGTTATAAGTTCTAGACAGAAACGAGAAAAAAAGTCAGAACAGGGCAATTTTCAAATGTTCATATGAGAGTCCATTGGAATTTTTGACAAGGGCTTCCAAAAGTATCCCTCTATTGGGTTCCTCCTCAATTTTCTGTTGTCTTCCAAGGCTGGACTCTAGAGTGAGGGATTCAGGATTTGCTTTCAAGTATTTTGATAGCTGTTGCAGTGGCTAGAATCAGTGTCAGTTCCCTCTCAAAGGCTTCGAGAAAACTGAGGGGTTGCTGAGGTGTATGTATGACCTGAGGGTAAGCACACTGGAAAGCCTTTACCCAGCATGGGTCATGCCTTCTCTTCCTAGTCTTCCCCAGGTTGTGTACTTTAGCCCTCCAGAAATTCAGGAGGCCATGTGTGATTAGGGCCAAATTACATATAGTTGGCTGGAAAGAGTGGCTGGATACACCCGTGAGGGTCCAATGACCCTGCTTGGCCCACTTTTAATGAATGAGCACAACCGTCAACAAGCCCAACTGTAAGGATGTTTAGCGATCAGGCTCAGCTGAAGTCGTGATGATGGTAGTTATTTCATGCAGAAGGGACTGCTGTATAGCATTATCTTATTAAAAGGACCTGGAATTCAAAAGGATTTGGTGCTAGGATCCACATATGAGGGAGAATATACATCATTTGTTTTTCTGAGTCTGTGTTACTTCACTTAGTATAACAGTTTCTAGTTTCATCCATTTACCTGGTTCATCGTTTCATCTTTCTTTACTGCTGAATAGAACTCTATTGTATAAATATACCACATTTTTGTTAACCCCTCCTCAGCTGATGGGCACGTGGATGGCTTCCGTCTCTTAGCTATTGTGAAAAGAGAAGTAGCAATCATGGTTGTACAAGTGTCTTTACAATAGGATGAGTCCTTTGGGTATATGCCAAGGAGTGGTATAACTGGGTCATATGTTAGGTTCATTTTCAGTTTTTTAAGATTCCTCCACACTATTTTCCATAGAGGTTGCATGAGTTTGCAATCCCACCAGCAGTGACTGAGCGTTCCCCTTTCTCCATATCCTTGCCAGCATTTGGTATCATTTGTTCTCTTTATCCTAGCCAGTCTGGTTGGGGTAAGGTGATACTTTAGGGTGGTTTTATTTTGCATTTCCCTAATTACTAAGAATGTTGAACACTTTTTAAGATGTTTCTTAGCCATCTTTATTTCTTCCTTTGAGAACTCTCTGTTTAGCCAATCCTTTCATTGGGTCATTTGGTTTCTCAGTTCTTTGTTTTTTGAGTTCTTTATATATTATGGATGTTATAACAACCTCTGTCATATGTGCCACTGGTGAAGATTTTTTTTTCCAATTTTGTGGGTTTTCTCTTCACTTTTTTTGATCTTTCTTTTGCTGTACAGAAGCTTTTTAGTTTAATGAGGTCCCACTTGTTGATTGTTGACCTTAATTCCTAAGCAACTTCTGTCCCATTTAGACAATCCTTTCTTATACCTATATCTTGTAAGTTACTGCCAATATTTTCTTCTGATAGTTTCAGGGTTTCCAGTTTCACATTGAGGTCTTTGATCCATTTGGAGTTGACTTTTATGCAAGGTGAAAAATAAGGGTCTAGTTTCATTCTTCTACAGGTGGAGATCCAGTTCTGCCAGCACCATTTGTTGAAGATGCTGTCTTTCCTCCATTGTGTGTTCTTGGCACCTTTGTCAAATATCAGGTGGCTGAAATTGCATGTATTCGGGTTTGGACCTTCAATGATGTTCCATTGATCTATGTGTCTATTTTTGTGCCAGTACCATGCTGTTTTTATGACCATAACCCTGTAGTATACTTTGAAATCTGGTATAGTAATCCCCCCAGCATTTCTCTCTGTGCTCAGAGTTGCTTTGGCTATCTGAGGTCTTTTGTGCTTCCATATGAATTTAAGGGTTTTTTTTTTCTAATTCTGTGAAGTATGTCATGGGGATTTTGATTGGGATTGCATTGAATCTATAATTGTTTTTGGTAGGATGGTCATTTTCACAATATTAATTCTTCCAATCCATGAGCCTGGGAGTTCCTTCCATCTCCCGGTATCCTCCTCAATCTTTCCTTTAACGATTTAAAATGTTCATTGTAGAGATCTTTGGTGACTTTGTTCAGATTTATTCCAAGATATTTTATTATTATTTTTTGCAGCAACTGTGAATGGGAGCATTTCCCGGTATTCTTTCTCCAATTGCTTGTTATTGGTATATAGAAAGGCTACTGATTTTTTAGACTGATTTTATAACCTGCCTCTATACTGAAAGTGTTGATCAGTTCTACAAGTTTTCTGGTGGAACTTTTGGAATCTCTTAGGTATGGTATCATATCATCTGCAAAAAGTGACAGTTTGACCTCTTCTTTTCCAATTAATACTGCTTCAATTTCCTTCTTTGTGCAAGGTGAAAGATAGGCATTTAGTTTCATTCTTCTACAGGTGGAGATCCAGTTTTGCCAGCACCATTTGCTGCCTTTCCTCCAGTGAATATTCTTGGCCCCTCTGTCAAATATCAGGTGGCTGAAATTGCATGTGCATATAGCTTTGATTATGTTGAGGTGTGTTCCCTCCAGTCCAATTCTCTCTAGGACTTTTAACATAAATACATGCTGAATTTTGTCAAAAGCCTTTTCTGTAGCTATTGAGATGACAATGTGGCTTTTGTCTTTGAGTCCATTTATATGATTAATGATGTTTATTGACTTGTATATATTGAACCAGAAGGAATTTGGGAGCTCTCCCTCTGTATCTATCATCGAATAACTTAAGTAGTATTGGTAGGAGGTCTTCTTGAAGTGTCTGGTAGAATTCTGCTGTAAATCCATCTGGGCCTGGGCTTTTTTTAGCTGGGAGGCTTTGTATTACTCTTTCGATTTCCTTATATTTTATGGGTGTGTTTAATCTGTTGATCTCTTCTTGGTTTAACTTTGGTGGTTCCCATGATTTTAAGTATCCATTTCTATTGGATTTTCAAATTTAGTAGCATACAAGTTTTAATTTCATTAATTTCCGCCCTGATTTTTGTTATTTCTTCTTGTCTGCTGAGTTTGGGTTTCACTTGCTATTGCTTTTCAAGTGTGTTTAGTTGCAATGTTAAGTCATTTGTTTGTGTTCTTTCCGATTTTTTGATGTAGGCATTTAGAGCTATAAACTTCCTCTTAGGATGCTTTTAATGTGTCCCAGAGGTTGCCCTGTGTTGTATTGACATTTTTGTTGAATTCCAGGAATTCTTTTATTTCTTTCTTAATTTCTCCTTTGACCCACTCATTGTTTAGGAGTATGTTGTTCAATCATCATGAGTTCATGGAGTGACTAGGGCTCTGTCCAGTGTTGATTTTGAGCTTTATTGCATTGTGGTCCAATAGAATGCATGGAATTATTTCAGCTTTTTTTGTGTTTGTTGAGGTTTGTTTTGTGGCCCGGTATGTGGCCAATTTTTGAAAAAGTTCCATGGGGTGCTGAGTAGAAAGTGTATTCTTTGGTGCTTGGGTGGAATACTCGAAAGATGTCTGTTATGTCCATTTGATGTATGGTATCATTTAATTCAGACGTCTCTCTGTTTATTCTTTGTCCAGTTGACCTGTCTAATGGGGATAGTGGGGTATTGAAGTCCTCTACTATTACTGAGTTGGGGTTAATCTGTGTCTTAAAGTCCTGTAGTGTTGTTTTTATAAATTTGGGTGCACCAGAGTTTGGTGCATATATGTTAAAGACTGTAATATCTTCTTGGTTAACTGTTCCTTTGATCAGAATGAATTGACCCTTATCTCTTCTGATTAGTTTTACTTTGAATTCTATTTTGTCAGATATTAAAATTTCAAATCCTGCTTACTTCTTAGTGCTGTTTGCTTGGAATATTCTTTTCCATCCTTTTACCTTAAGGTAGTGCCTCTCCTTGAAGGTGAGATGGGTTTCCTGCAGACAGCAAAGAGATGGACTTTGTTTCTTAATCTATCCACTTAGCCTATGTCTTTTGACTGGGGATTCCAGTCCATTGATATTTAAGGTTATTATTGAAAGACTTGTATTGGTTGCCATCATTTTGATTGCTGTTTGTGTTCTTTGTCGAAATTTGTGTTTCCTCAAATAT
>NW_008345000.1:1760809-1778273 GCF_000622305.1 Nannospalax galili
CTATGATCTGTAGATTTGGTCTTTTCATGGTATCCCATTCATTCTAGCAGTGAGGCTTTACCCTGTTGTTTCAAGTTGGCTTATTGAGTTTTGCACTTCATTCTTCATTTCTTTCTGAGTTTTCTTCAATGTTTCTATCTCTTTTGTGAATTTACTCAGAAGTTTATCCCTATTTTCTTTGAGTTCTTTGATTTGTTTGTTCATGTGTTCTTTAAATTCATTGAATTCCTTGATCATGTTTATGACTGTTCTTTTAAAGTCAGTGTCCCGGGTTATCTCTAGGGGGTTCTTCTTGTAGAACTCTTCTACAGGATTGGTGGAGTTCAGTGGGAACATGGTGTTTTGGCTTTCCATTTTATTATTCTTTCATTGTGATTTTGACATGTGAATTTCTTTTGTTGTTTATGATTCTGATATGAATTAAGTTGAAGTATGCTTCTGTTTGTATTATCGGGGTGCCTAGATCCTTTGTTTATTGGTTATGCAAAGCTGGTTGGTAGAGGGTTCGGGTTCTCTCAGGTTTAATTTGGAGGGAACTGATGGCTTCAGATCAGCTATTCAGGAGTACCCACAGAAGCCCAATTCAGGTTCCAGTCAGGTGCACTCAGGCTTCTTTCACCACATGGAGGCAGGATCGAGGCACTCTCAGGCACTCCCCTGCATTCTCAGGCCCTCCACCCAAAGGAGGCCTGAGGGAGGCCAGAAGTCAGCACTCTCTGGAGGTCTGCTGAGATCAGAGCCACTACACTGATAGAGGTCTGAACCCACCCTCTCAGGCTGTCTCTTGAGTTATATCTTAAAAACTAAATGTACACCTGTAATCTCGACAATCAGGAGGTAGAAACAGGAGAATTAGGAGTTTAAGTCTATCCTTCCCTACACAGTAAGTTCAACACCAGCCTGGGCTACACAAGACCATGTCTGTAGATAGATAGATGATAGATAGATAGATAGATAGATAGATAGATAGATAGATAGATAGATAGATGGTTCTCTCTCTGGCTGTGTATACATAGATGGCCCTCTCTCTGGCTGTGTGTGCGTGGATGGCTCTCTGATTCTATGTGCCTCAGTTTCATCTCATCAATAGATGATAGGTAGGTAGGTAGGTAGGTAGATAAATTATGGATAGATAGGTAGATATTAAAAATAGAATAAAAATAAAACAAACAACAAAAAAAAACCTAAGCACTTCAAACTTAGACTCAAGCAAAAATACTCTTAAGTTTTGCACATGTGTATGGGCTATAGAGACATGACTTTCTTGCAGTCCCAATCCATAGTAAGTGAGCAGTGTGCAAGCACACTGCATGGTCAAAACTGTGCCCTGCTCTCCTTTCCTAAATCAGTCTCTGTGCCCCTCCCTCTAGCTTACCAGCTTCAAGGTCTTCAGAGTCATCTCTCAATAATGCAAGTCCAGCCAGGCCCTTTTCTTGGCCAAAACCTCCCCATTGGTCCTAACTCCATAATGAGGGCGATGGTCTATCAGTGACTCTGCTGAGTCTCATCTTCCCACAATGCAGTACTACTCCTCAGCCCCTACTCAGGCTCTTCCTTACGCTGTGGCTCTTTTCCCAGACAACCCCTCAGCCTACAGTGGCTGTTTCTCCAGGCATCTGGGCAAACATTTGTATTTGCTTTGTAAGACCAAACCAAATATGCCTATCCTGAAGATGGCTCTCTATGTACTCCTCTACATCTGGGCCTCACCACTGCCTCCCTGCCCTAACCGGGACACTACTGCCTAGCACTGGACCTGCTCATTGTCATGTCCACATTTCCCCACACTCTGAAGCCACAGAAACCAGTCGTTCCCTTCCCATCCTGTAACTAAGCACTTCTCACTCAGTAAACTCAATCAGCACTTGTTGAATGAGTGGACGGATGCATTGTTCACATTAATCTTCAGCTTTCCTTGTTAGCAGCTGCATTTTCTCAGACTTGCTCCCCCACTACCACTGGATTCCTTGCTGTAGAGGAGAGCAAGACCCCGTGGATCCCCTTAGTTTTGTGTGGGTTCTCTGGCGGGATCCAAAAACTCAGTTAACAGAAAGACTGATTAACAGGAGAAAGGGAAAGTTGAGATATTCACAAGGGCATGAAGTCTGGAGAAATGGTCAATGAATGATACTTGTGCACTGTTTTATTATTATTATTATTATTATTATTATTATTATTATTGAGATAAGGTCTCCCTGTAGTGCACCCAGCTGGCCTGGAGCTCACTATGTTGACCAGGCTGGCCTTGAACTCACAGAGATCAGCCTGCCTCTGCCTCCCAAGTGCTGGGAATAAAGGTGTGAGTCAGCACACCTGACTTACTCTACTGTTATAGACAGAGTAATAAATCTGTGAAGCAAAAACAGGAACCATGGATTGGTGAGGAGGGTAGTAAAGTCTAGGCTGTTGCTGAGACCTGTGAGCAGCGTGGGGGTAGACAGTAAGGACACCTTTATTTACTTGGGTTCATCTGTAGCCCCGATTCCAGCTTCTTGTGACCAAGGCTATTCTGCAGCCCTGGTATGCTAAGACACTCTTCTGAAACAATCTTCATCACTTGCCAAGTGTAGGGAAAGATGGGTCAAAGAGCCCTTTGTGAAGTCTCAGTTCCTCAAGTGATTTCAGCTTGAAATGACTGATATATCTACTTGGCACTTTTTGCCTTAACTCCTTCAGTACTGCAGTCAGTGCCCTCCAAACCTTCTGTGCAGGCAGTCTTAAAACTTGCTCCAGGTTCAGCAAGAAACATTGCTTCAATAAACATGGTGGAGAGCAATTGAGGAAGAAAGCCAGTGTTGACCTTTGGCCTCCATAAGCACATGTACACACATACACATTCACCCACAAACACATGTGCCCACATAAACTTGTACACATATACATACATTTACCCCCCACCCCAACTACAACTTGTTCTAGGAAAGGTTTTGTTAATTCACAAAGCTGACCCTCACACTTGTTTTCATTATTTTCTAAGTGATAAAATGTTGAGCCCTAAAGTAATAAATCTTTGACTGTGGGGTCCTTTAAGATGGTAAGAGGCTCCTTCAAGTCTCATCCGAGCTGTGCATCCTGTAGCATCTGCTGAAACTCTTATCTCCTGACTAGATGATCCCGGGCCCCAGGAAATCAGGAGTCTCACAATGAATGGACCAGCCATTCTTCTAGAACTGCCAAACATATTGAAGCCATTCTGGAAAACACATCTTTTATTTTTAAAACTAAAGCTCCAGCCCGACATGATGGTCCGTGCCTGTAATCCAAGCACTGGAAAAACTGAGGAGGGAGGATTTCCAGGAGTTCAAGGCCAGTGTGGACTGCACAGTGAGTTCCAGGACAAGCAGAGCTACAGTTTAAGCCTGTCTCAAAAAAGAAAGAAAAGAAGCTAAATAATCAATTAAAAATAAGGCTCCATATTTAAAAGCTAAGGAAGCTTTTAAGCTTAGCTGCTTTTTTAAATAGTCTTGAATTTTATACTTCTTATTTGATGAACTCCTTAACATGGAGTCATTTCCTAAGGTGAGGAGGAGGGATAGAATCATTAAACCTTAGTAGAGTCTGTGTGGATAACTCTTTCCCAATCAGCTCAAGCATTTGACAAGTCAAAGGGTAAATGGGAAAAAAGATGATCTCAGAAAGTAATAAAGTTCAACAAACATCCAAGTCAGTTTCTCAGGAATCCTCAAAGCTCCCTCTGAGTGTGCATGAGGCCTTTTTAGGATGATAAGAGACGACTGGTGTGCCTCCCAGAGGGAGTAATCCTTACAGAATGGATGTACATATAAGGTCGGGTAGACAGGTATATAGGATTTCTCTTGCCAAGCCATCCCATGCCACGATGGCCCTCACACCACTGTCATCATGCCGAAGCAGAGGAACTAGGCAGAAACCATCAAGTTGTTGGCAGTGAAACTTGTCAGCAGTAGGTCAGAACAGAATAAACCACCAGAGCCATCCTTTCTCCCCGTGTCCACTGCGTGATGACTAAGACAGAGAACAAGAAGATTCTGAAGTCTCTGTCTGCTACACCTCTAATAGCAGCATGGTATTAAGGACTAGAAATCAAGTGAGATCATGACAAGATGCATTGAGAGTCACAGATAGTTCATTAAAATTAAGTGACAGAGTCACTCCATAGTCACTCTGCACTTGCCTGGATTACTGATGGGCTTCATTGTTGAACCCAGGGCAAGGGAATGCAAGCTGCTTCTCCTTTGCCCGGTTTCAACTAACTGCAGTGGAAGAACATGATGCTGTCCAGTATGAGTTACCAGATATTCAGACCACCTGAAAACCCACTGAGGACATCCGGTTATAATGTATACTGTACAAGATTATGTACTGATTTGGAATAAAAATTGGTTTTCAGTTCCAACCCGGGCTCCCCAGAGCTTCATCCCTTTTAGTGAGAATGAGATTCCTACACCTCCTTTCAGTCTACCCCCATAGTCAAGCAAAGTCTTGGCCACAGAGACATTGATCCAGGGATCATTTAAGGCTGCAAAAGGGAAAGTCATTCTGATGGAGCGTGGTGGAGATTAGAAGAGGCCATGCAAATTTAGCTTATATACGAAACTCTCCATAAAAGTTGCTACAGCGTACTGATAATAATAGTTAAGAGCAGTTCAGTGGTGGGACTGAACTAAAATCCAGTCTTTCCAATCATCACGGTGGCCTTCCTCTGTGAAGGATATGACAAGCTGTTAGGATTATCCATCATTTCCAAGCACTTTCTTTCATTGCACCTTCACAGTATGCATTGTGCACATAGTTGAGATTAGGAATATCAACAGATAAAGGATTTATTTTAGATTTCCAAGTTATTTTTCCCATTTACTTCCATAAAAGGGGTCCAAACATAAAAAGCCCATGTGGTAAGGAAAATCCCTGAATGATTACTTTCATTAAAATTGTGTTTGCTTAAAAATTAGACAATAAGCTTTTGTATCCCAGAGCTCCAGCTACACAATTTGACAGGAACCAGCACCTACAAATGCATTTTAGCATATCCACTCCCACAAGATGCCTCAGCCTTTACAAAATGCTGTAAGTGCTGGGAAACAGCTGGTAGCCTCCTCAGACGCATCCAGAGCGGAGTAAAGCAAGAGAACTAAGAGCTACCCAGCTCCCCAGTGCCCATATTGTAAGTGTATCTTTACATTGGAGCCTTGACGCCTATGAGTTACATATCTTGACATAGACATTACTAACCACGGCTACAGAATTTGAATTCACATTAAGAATGAAAAGAGATGGGTTGGAGAGATGGCTCAGCAGTTAAGAGCACTAACTTCTCTTGCAGAGGACCTGGGTTCGATTCCCAGCACCCACATGGCGGCTATGAACCATCCTTAACTCCAGTTCCAGGGGAATCCGAAGCCCTCTTCTGACCTCCATGGCATTGTACGACACAGGTGTACTCACATACATGTGGGTAATATACTCATATACATAAAATAAAATTTAAAAAAGAAGGAAAAGGGGCTGGAGAGGTGGCTCAGTGGTTAAGAGTACTGACTGGTCATACAGAGGTTTCAGGTTTGGTTCCCAACATCCACATGGCAGATAACAACCATCCATAACTCCAGTTCCAGGGTATTCAACACCTTCTTCTCACCTCCATGGGCATTGCACACACAGGTGCACTTACATAGATGCAGGCAAAATACTCATACACATTTTTAAAAAGAGTAAAAAGAAAACACACAACTTCTTAACAGATCATAGCTTTTCCTCTACTACCTGCACTTAATTTATTATAAGTGCAACATTTGATCTGGAGATCATGATCACATTTTCCTTCCCTATGTCACTAACATTCTTTGCTCTTGCTGAGCAAGTAGGATTTTTTAAATGTATTTTTGTTTTCTTACCATGAAAATACTATATGCTTATTTGGCAAATACAGAAAGACTTTTTAAAGAAAATAATAAACCATCATGAACAATGTCACCACGTGGGGATAAAAATTGGCAGACCTCCTTTTACAATTTTCTTTCCTAAATTTTAACATCCTAAAAATATTCTTTACACACACACACACACACACACACACACACACACATTATCCATGGTCAGGGATAGTGAATTAAAATCACAGTTCTTTTTTTTGCCCTCTCATGAAAAAAATCAAAAACTTAGAAAATTGAAGGGTAAACACCACCATTTTGTTTGTGGAGATAATAATTAGACGAAGTCTAAAAAAACAGCATAGAACAGAAAGGGCTGAAGCCAAAGGTCTATAGCTGAGCAGTTTATCAAGAAGGAATCAAAGTCACTCTACCTTCTTCCATAAACTCTTAAGGGGTGGGCGGCTGTGAGACATGGAGCCAAGCACAGACTGGCTTCACATCTGAGTCAGCAATAGACACCTAGGCCCAGTGTGCATAAGGGACCAGCCCTTCTCACCCCAGAGCAGAAGGCAGACCAGAGCATCTCCTAAACACAGGGCTGCCCAGCACAGCCACAGGACAGAAGTTGCAGCCCAGGATAGAGGCCAAAGGTAACCCAAAAGACTGGAGTTGGGAGGCTGAGTAATGAAAATGAGACTCCATTTCCCCCAAAACATTAACAGCCAAACTGAGACATAGATATGGTGAGAAGGAATGGAATCCTCCCATTGCTAAATGAAACCAAACAAACCCAGATTCTTGGAAAGCCAGAGTTACTATTTGTGGGTCAACTAACAGAATAGCTAACTCATCACCTCTCTTCCCTCTCACCTCACAATGATGCTCTCGGTACTCAGAGGCTTTGTGATGTCACTCTCTGAAATGAGACTAGAGAGGCAAAATGTCAGACCCAGGAGGAAGGCTTGCAACATAAAAACAAATAGATTTGGGCTGTGAAGATAGTTCAGCACACAACGTGCTTGTAGGGTTAGAATGAAGAAGCAAGTTTAGATCCCCAGAATCCAGGTAAAGAGCCAGGATCACATGCCAGCCAGCATGGGGAGCTGAAGACAGGGAATCTCAAAGTAAGCTGGCAAGCCAGATTAGTTCAAAATGTGAGCTCAAGATTCAGTGAGAGGCCCTGCCTCAAAGTAGAAGATGCAGAGAGATTGAGGAAGACACCTGTGTACACATGTGCATGTATACCTATACACATGTGTACCCATGCAGAGAGAAGTGCACACATACACACACACACACACACACACACACACAGAACCCTATCTACTTCAGGAGCAAAGATAAATAAAACGGGAACAAATATCAATATGGAATTAATATTAATATCAATAAGAGAAAATATTGCAAACACTGAAAGAAATAAAATCCAGCGTGGAGGTGAGGAGGATTAAAAAAAATTAAGTCATTGAAATTTTAAAATCCTACAGGAGAAAAAATAAATCAACATGAAAATTTGAATATAATGACTATGTTACACAGAGCAGAAGGGTAAACAGAACCATGGGAAGAGGTAACCAAGAAATACAGTCAGAAGTCAAGAATTCCAATATCTGAGTGGTGAGACTATCAGGGAAATCAGAAACATGAGCGGTTCTGATGCAAGAGGATTACACTTTTAGATGACAGGTGTTTCATAAGAAGACTGGCTTGGGGAACAGCTTTAGGGACACAGCAAAACTGAACAGAAAATGGAGGTATCTGTCATATACCACCTGCTCTCCCATATACACAGTGTCACCACCAGCCACAGCATAAGTGGGCACCTTCACTACAGTCCATGAGCCTGCACTGACACCTTACCTACAAATCTATATTGGGGTTATCCTAGAAGCTGTGCACTCTACAGGTTTGGACAAACGTCTAACAATGCATGTTCACAGAGACAGCATCACACATGGTCATTTCCGCCCTTAGAATGCTCTGTTGGCCTTGGGCTATTGAAGTGTAGGACCCTACTCCTCCACTCCTGTTCCTTGGTAACCCTAGAAATGTAAAGACCAGCTTTGCCCTTCCTAGTAATTCAAATCCCAAGTATCATATGAAAAAGTGAGAAGCCCAGGCTTTGCTCTAAGATCCATCTCTGGCCACAGGTTGAGACCTGGCATTCCAAGCTACCCAAAATGAGATTGGAGGGTGATCATTCCCTTCATGAGAAAATGTACATTTCCTTCCCAGAAGCTCATGTACATGCTTGTGGTCAGTCACAGAGAGCACTGGCCCACATCTCTGAGTTCTAACTCAGAAAAGTAGTAACATTTTTTTTTACTTGTTTTTATCCCTTTTTAGGGCATTAACAATGGTTAAACTACTTTCTCCTGTACTCTGGGCTCTCTCTCTCCTCTCTCTCTCTCTCTCTCTCTCTCTCTCTCTCTCTCTCTCTGAAGCCCCCCCCCTTTTGCCATGATGCTGCCTGTGGACCCTCCATCACAAACATCATCGCTTTCTCTCTCTTCATCTCTCCTCTCTTGGCAGCTGCTGTGTTTACAGCTGGCCTGCCCTGCTGTTTTTCTCTAACTCTATCAAAATTGTTCCAAGTTTCCTTTTGGGTCTGTTTCTAAATTCTTTTGTTAATGAGCCTAAGAACCCCAAAGGAACCTCAGTTTTCCAGTCACAAGAACATCCTGTGTGCTCTTCCTGTTCCTCCTTCCCTACCCCTGACCAGCAACTGCTGACGCCTCACAGACTGCCTTTTATTGGAGTCATTCAGTGCATGTCGTTTTCAGATCACTTCTTTCATTTCATAATATGTATCTAAGATTTCTCCATTTTTTATGTCTTGATAGTTCAATCAATGTACCAGTAACAGTCCTTTGTTTAGATGTACCAGTTTCTCCACTCACATACGGATGAGCATCTTGGTTGGTACCAAGTTCGGGCACTTATGAACAAAGCTGCTACTCACATGCGTGCAGGTTTTTGTGTTGATAAACGTTTTCATCTCCTTTAAACAAATTCCAGAGAACAATTAGTAGATACCATAGTAAGAGTATCTACTATATTTATAGTCTATGTGTGTGAAGCATCTTTTCACTAGCATATTTGCTGTCTGTATAGATCCATAACATACATGAAATACATGCAGTATGTATGTATGTATGTATATATGTATATACATTTGATAAAATGCCTGTTAAAATCTTTGGGTTTTTTTTTTTTTTTTTTTTGAGACAGAGTCTCCCTGTAGCCCCCGCTAGCCTGGAACTTGCTATGTAGACCAGACTGGCCTTAATCTCATAGATACCTACCTGCCTCTGCCTCTGGAGTCCTGCTAAAGGCATGTGCCACCACACCTGGCCTTGGATCATGTTTTTAAGCTGGGGTGTTTGTTTTCTTGTTGAGCTTTCGATGTTCTTTATTGTAACAGTTCTTTATCAAATGTGTCTTTTACAAACATTTTCTCCCAGCCTAAGACTTGTCTCCTCATTTTCTTGAAAGATCTTTCACAGAGCAAGGGTGTTTAGTTTTACTGAAGTCCAACTTAGCAAATCTTTCATTTATGTATTGTGCCTCTGGTGTTGTATATAAAATAAACACCATTGCCAATAATGTTGGTTGTATACTGGAAGTGAATGGTAGAATCCTATTGAGAAGACACCGCATGATGTGAGTTCAAGAGAGGGAGAAATCAAGCTTGGACTAAGCTGGAAACTCCCTGTCACTGGATGAGTGGCTTCATAGTGCCAGAAGGCCACATGCAAATGGCTAGGGGAGAACTATCCCCCATAATTCTGCTCAATGGTGTATTCCACATGCTGCACTATCAACATGCCAAACAAGATGTTCCAGCTGGAGCAATAGTGGCATGTCTAGTGCATGTACAACCAGCAAATTTTCTATTGGATAAAATGCCTGCTCCTAAGGGTAGAATACACATCTGGTACTGTAGACCAGACTAACCCCCTGTAGGAGGGGAAGACATAGGCCCCAGTAGGGAAAGCCACTGCAATTGTTTTATTATAGGAATGTGATGCACCTGTGAAAGTACTGTCCAAGCATTTATGTTTGCACCCACAGGTTAAGTTACTATTGCAGCTGCTGTTTAGATGTTCTTGCTTATTGATGTTTGCGGGGGGGGGGGGGGTTTTTGTTTTGTTTTTTGTCTTTTTGGGACAGGGTCTCCTTGTAGCCCCAGCTGTCCTGGAACTCACTATGTAGACCAGGCTGGCCTTGAACTCACAAAGATCCGCCTGCCTCTGCCTCCCAAGTGCTGGGATTAAAGGCGTGCGCCACCACACCTGCCCGATGTTTGTGTTTTTATAGTCAATGGAATCCCACTGAAATGGGCCAACAAGCCCATGGAAAACAGATGATGCAGAGACCTGAGAGTTCAGTGCCTTGCCACAATGGGAGGAAGATCATCCCACACCTACCACCCCCTCCAAGGCTCAGGGACTTTGGGGGAAAAGGTTGGCAGAAAGAATGTAAGAACCCAAGGAAGGAGTGGAGTGTTAACTGGAAGTCTCATCCGACCACTATACTGACAAGCTATAGTCACACCTCCTTCCCACCCTCATCAAAGAGTCATGGGGGAGTCAGTTACCCCTCGCACCCAATCAAACGACCTTAGCTGCATGTGGGGGAGGGGCTAACGATATATAAACTGGGAATGCCATAAGGCACGTCTCTCATCATTTTGTGCGGCTGTCAGGAAGTCACAGGATCTATATTTGAGTGTGGACTTTCCAGCACAGCCAGAAATGGGGGGGCACCCACTCTTCTGTAAATAAACTCCCACTCTATGTTAGCGAACTCAATAAACTTGTTAGGCTTTTCCAAAAAAAAAGAACAGAGCTAATGGAAACCATTATTGCACCAAAGTTGACCCCACATTGGCAAATCCTTTGGTCTTTGATTTCTTGTTCCTATTTTTTCCCTTAAATTTCATTGCATATTATTTTTATGTAACCTGCTTCAAGTTATTTCTGGAAAAATGTGTTAAAATTGCCTCTCTTTGGAATAATGATAAAAAAATGTTGCTAAACATGAGCCTCTATTACTTTCTACCCTGTTTTCTAAGACAGGGTCTCTTACTGAACCTGGAGTTCACCAATTTGGCTAGACTGGCTGGTCACTGAGCCCTGGGGATCTGTCTGTTCCCACTTTCCCATTACTAAGATTACTGGTGCACACATCCTCACCTGGCTTTTTACACAGGTGCTGGGGACCCAGACCCAGGTCTTCATGCTGCCTGTAACTCCAGTTCCAGGGTATGCAACAGTCTCTTCTGTCCTCCGTGGGCATTGCATGACATGGGTGCACTTACCTACATGTAGGCAATACACACATACACATAAAATAAAAATAATTAATTTATAAAAAACTTTCAGGGGGACAGGGTGAGGAATAAAAATAAAACAAAACAAACACTTTCAGATTGAAAGAAACCCTTCAGATAAGGAAAAATAATTAAAACCAACTATTGTCAGTCTTGGCAAAGAGGTAGAAAAATTACTCACACTGTTAGATAGGAACATAAACTGGTATGACCACTTTAGGGAGTGTGCTTAGATATAAAACTCACGTTTCTAAACATATGCTCTCTGATGCTGTGATTTCTAGTGACAAGAAATTATCGATTACAATCAAAATATATTTACAGTTTACATATGACTTGTTTGTCATACTGTCACACAGGGGAAAACAAGTTTAAAAAATGTAAAGGCCCCAAAAAGGGAATAATTAGGTAAACTATAGCATTTTTTCAGGGCAAGCAATTAGTGTATTTGGAGAAATTTAAGTTCTCCAAAGTAAAGAAACTTACCCAGTGGTGCAGACAGGATATGATGTCAGAGCATGCGCTGAAAGCTGATGTCAGTGTTTCCCAAAGAGTTTCCTCACAAAGCCCTGGAGAGGTACCAGGAGGGGCCCAAGGGGACACCACACTGTAGGGTGTTCATAGGCATTTGTTGTTAAAAGATCTTACTAGTTGAGTAAAACTGTATTAAACAAACAGATTTTACTTGATAAGTGAATGTGTACTATGAACCTCCAAGAGAGGATCCTTATCTTTCCAGAAATTTTCAGATTTATTTAACTATGGTATTGTGTTTTCAAGAAAGTTCTCTTGAACACAGTCTAGAAGGACACATCTCACTATCCTATACCCTTCCATATCTCAGTAAGTCTATCCATGGAGTGACTAAGGGACATTGTGTGACCACTGACACAGTTGGAGGGGTTATGGTCACAGAGACATTGTCTTCCTAAACAGAATCCTGAGTATTTCAAATTTTGCTGCCACTTTTTGAAATGAGATATTACTATTTATGATGAAAACTTCAGCCCAAGTTCTCCTTGCTCACTTACTGTATTCTAATGGAAAGGCTGCTGGTCTATAATCTCATATAAAAGATAAGTAGAGAAAACTGGAGATTTTCTGCCTTAATCAGAACATAGAGATCTCTGCAAAGTTTTCTTGGTACAATATAATGCTTTCAGTGGAAATCTTAACTGCTCCAAACAGGAGAGCTCGCTTCTCGGAAGTCTACTAGTGGATAAGGCCCTGGCATGTGACATTAGACTTGCTCTCTCCAGAGATCAGCTACTGATAGGAGGAGCCAGGGCAGGGCCAGGTCACAGCACTGCACCTGTGCGCTTTCTTGGAACTTGCAGCACTTTAGTCCTACCCAGAATATGCCTAGTCATCTGAGTGCTGGTGCCGCCCAGTGCACTGCTTCTTAGGTTGGAGTGGAAATGCCCAAGAGACACTTGATTTCTCTTTCTGGACTCTACAGAATGCTCATTTTCAGCCATATTAGAATTCAGATAATCTTGGGGAAAGTAGATGAATCTTCCCCCTTTTTTAGCTTCTACCAACTTTCATTTTCCCCACAGCAGAGAGGTTCTAACCCATTCTACCTTTTTCTCCTCTACTAGGCAGCCCAGATGATCTCAACTTCTCATTCTGTGAATCTATGAACAAATTCTTGACCGTGGCTTCCCATCTGGCACCAGTCTTTTCCTCTTCTGACTTTGTCCCTTTTGGCCTGTCTGGACCTCTACGTCAAACTTATTATTTGCATCCTCTGTTATTTTTAGGGTCTCCATCTCTAAGAGCAACAGATGGTAACAGAACTCACATGGTACTGATATCAGAGAGACGTGGAGTCGCACTCCAGCTTGGCCACTGGATGGGCATGGGCAAGTTATTGAATCTCTTTGAGCTTGAGTTCCTTCATCTATTCCTTCAACAGCTATTCCAATAGCTACATTGGTTGATTTGGGGCGAAAAAGTGTATGCAAAGTGCCCGATATCAGTTACTACTAAATAAATTATGTCTGTCATTAGCATTTGAATTATGTCTGTGATCCCATTCCCCAGACTGCCCCTCGCCTTGTGCGTGCCCATTGCCCTGTTCTTCTCTGCCAGAAGGGCACTGACCTGGAGCCTCTTGGCCAAGATGAGGTGGTACTGGCCAGGGAAGACAAGAAGCACCCGTGTCACCCACGTGACCTATAAGTCGCATTATTTACTAAAAGGCAATTACACTAAACAACACTGGAGAGTGTCATGTGATCATGCTATCCTTTCTGACTACAAGGAACATGTAGAGACTTTTGCAGAACTTGAAGCCTTTAGGAGCACAAGGGCTAGTTCTCACTCCAGATGTCGCCATGTCTCCCATTGTAACCGCAGCCACCCCCTCTAGACCATCAGTTCTTGGCTGGCTAATCTTCAGAGCCCACTCCTTGCTAGCCTGCTGCCTTGGTCTGGTTCTCTGCAGAATACCATGCCCTGGTGGGGATGAAGCAGAGTTGCACCTGGCCCCAGCAGCTCACAGATAAATGGCCACCTCCCCTCCCAGGATGAAGAGGAAAGCCAGGCCCCTGAGGGTCTTGGCCAAAGGAACCCAGAAAACCTTCTTTCTCTGGAGTCAGCCCTTCCCCTGAGCCCCAAGAACTGCCCCTGCCCATTTTCCTTTGACCTCTGAGAGGAGCCATGTTTTGTCAGGTTCCTGGGCCACACTGACTCAGCCTCTTGTCAGAGTTTCTCCTACTGCATCGGATGTCTGGACACCTCTACAACAGGATCCACTTCTTCTTGTCCCTGTGAGGTAATAAAACCAGAGGAAAAGATTTTTAAAATTAAATGCAGGTTGATGCTTTAATGAAGTCTAAACAGTACAAATCCCTGCTCTGATCAATATCTATCAATTATTACTGCTCTGGAATATCACCTAGTATAATATAAGTGGCACTAAATAAAGATGTTTTATTTAAAAATGTGTTTACCTTTTCAGAATAGTTAAATGACTGATTTGGGGTGTCGACATGTAAAAATAACAATTTTGAAGGAGGAAGATGGTGGTAACAGCAGATAGTGGCAAACATGTTCTGAAAGGTGTGCGTGTGTGTGTGTGTGTGTGTGTGTGTGTGTGTGTAACCAGAGCTGTAATTACAGGGCTAAAGACACGAAGTGTACGGTTAAGATTTTGTCAGCACTTTTATTGTTATGCTTAGTGAGATTAGTCATTTTATTTGTTCCTTTTTTATGCCAAAAATGGAAGACAGCTGTTTGTGCACTAAAACTGCTTTTCAAAAGATAGTTCTCTCTGTTTATCAAGCATAGTTTGCCACCAGGGAAATGTATTTTAATGCTTTTGCATCATCAAAATGAAGTGATTAGGAAGGATTGCTTTGGCTGTTACTTCTAAATAATAAGGAGGATGTAACATTGGACACACTGCTCAGGGCTGAGAGGAAGTATCTGGCTGGGTTCATAATTATTCAGCTAGCTCCCTGTCCTCTGACAGGAAAGGATTCCCGATGACACTGGGTCCCTAAATTCATCCTAAGCCTGAGCATAACTAGCGGCAACTTAGTGGCATTCAATGAAGAAAAGGCCATAGCTGGTGACTTACCTTGGGACCAGCCCACCACCCAAGGACAGAAAGCCAGCTTCCTTTGTAAGACAGCCTCTTAGTCAGGTCCAAACCAAGACTTGTAACTGACCTAGAGTTCTTCATCTTCAAAAGCATCGTCTTCAAGAATCTGTTTCCACTAGTACATTCAATATTTACCGACTCACAGACCAGAAATTTAGAAGCTTAATTAAAATTTAGACAAAGCCCATTTATCATTTGGTCTTCGTTCTAACTTGTCAGGTTTCTCCACAGAGGTAATATTTATCTCTCTTCTCCGGGTGTTTTGAAGACATAATCTTTTCTATTCCAAAGGCACATAGTCATTTTGTTCCCCAATTCAAACAATGACCTAATAGGAAATCTACTGGGCTCCTTTGTAGAAGAGGTACTTTTTTCATCTCATAAAATAGCCTCAACTCTTTAGAAGGTTCTACTATTATTACTGAGTTAAAACCTAAAGGCATAAAGCAGTTGAATAACCATCACCAATCAACACACAAAAAGATGTTTGTGGAGTACAGTTCAGAGAAATGCACCACCCAGCTCAATGGCACAGGCATATCAACCACCTCCGGCTGTCAACCTCTGTGACTTCCAAGTCAAGGTAGGCTCTCCTCAGGAGGCCTCCAGACAATGACAAAACCAAGCAACACAGCAGCACAGGGCCTGCTCATTTCCACCCAGTCAGTGTTCCTCTGACTGGCCATCTTTGTTCTGGAACTCACCGTTGAGTGGCGGCAGCCCTGTCCATCTGCACAGCTTGATGGCTCTCAGTGCCCAGGCCTGCTCCTCCTTTTCCATTCCCCACTGTCACACCTCTGCAAACCATTTGTGACCTTTCATGTCAGAGTCTGCTTTCTGAGCATTGTAACATGCAACACTATCAAAGTATTAGAAGAAGTTGAGATGGATTTGGGATAAGGATTCTCTCTCTCTGTATAGGGAAGACAAAGATATGTTAGGAGAAATCTTAAAGTTCCCCATGGAAATTGTGAAGGCTAATAAACTTTGGGTTCCCCTGCCTTAAACGATGCCTTCGTTTGGAAAGCTAGGGAAATTCAGGGACCAGTAAAAAAGAATCAAAGAAGATGTATCCCATGTAGGCTAAGGAAGAAGATCATTCCAGGAGAAAAAGAAGTGGCCCTCCATCACCCCTCTATGGAGAACGAGAACTCAGTAGTGATGTATTCAGAAAAGCTCAATTGAATGCCAGCTCTCTTTGATGACCTGTGTGATCCTGCACAGGCACCGCTGCCTTGGAATTCCTCTGTTCACCAGCACAATGCTGATTTCCTTGCCTCCTCAAAGAGCAGGGATGATGTCAGGTGAGATGGTACATGTGAGAGCATGTTACTGGCCTAGCCACCCCATGAGATCCTGAAGTATGATTGCTACACCACATGAGAAAAGCCAAAAGGACACATGAGTGATGGTAGCTGAAGGTGCCCTGCATGTGCCTCAAACACTGAGGGTCATAGGGCTTACTCTCTGATGAACACTCAGCATCCTCTCCTGAGTCTAAGTGCCGGTGCTACTCAGTGGATCATTTCTTTCCCAGGCATATATTAGTGTAGGAGAGGCTCTTGCAATATGGACGTAATCTGGACTGATGACTTTTACCTTGCAACCAAAACCTGTTACTGTTAATAATGTAAACAAGCTCACTGAGCCGTGTGTTCTTGTGACCTGGGCACTTGACCTTGATCCCACAGGACCCGACTCTGCCCTCCACCCAAGATAGTGACATAATGTGGGTGTGTTTGATTAACACATCAAAACACTTAAAGCAGCATGATTATCTCATTGAAAGCAGTGAGAAAAGTTAAGCAATCTGTCTGAAATTGAGTTTGAGATATTCTAGGCCTAGGGATCAAAGGATATAACTCTCCAAAAATAAGGGTGGATCCCCAATTGATGCTGGAGATGCTGATTGAATAAAGGTATGAGTGTCGCCTGACTGGAGAGCACAGTTCCGTGAGACACCTGAAGGAGCAGGCGATTCTCAGAGTCAGGAACCACTCTTGGCCTTAAAATGAATGCTGAGTCAGTTGCTTCTTTATTCAGGAATAACTGTAATGTGGCTTAGAAATGTGACATAGTGGTCACTTTATTTTATCCTAGATATAATTTAATTTAGTGATCAAGGCACATACTTAGTAAAAGTTTGTCGAGTTAAATTCATCTCCATCCTCAATGGTTCATGACAGCTTTCACAAACTGCGTTTTTATAATATCATAACTTTTAAAAATGTGTATGAGTATTTTGCCTGCATGTATGTAAATGCATCTGTGTTGCACAAAACCAGCAGAGGCCAGAAGAGGGCGTTGGATCCCCTGGAACTGGAATTATGGATGGCTGTTAGCTGCCATATAGATGCTGGGAATCAAACAGGGGACCTCTGCAAAAGCACTCAGCAAGTGCTCTTAACTGCTGAGCCATCTCTCCAGCCCCTCTAGTGAACTTTTAGAATCCTTATTTTGTGTTGCACCTGGTGTAGACCTATGAGGCATTTTTTCCTCATAGGAAGGAAATTGATCCTCTAATTCAACATTTCTCAGCCTAAAGATGCTGGATCAAGGGAACGAGAAAGCCTCCTGGTCAGCCTCCACTGAGCCATCTCTCCAAGCCCTATACTATAATAACTTATTCTTGGTGACTATATATATATATATATATATATATATATA